>NC_134176.1:31527484-31742484 GCF_964188355.1 Buteo buteo | reverse complement strand
TGCTACAAAAAATATTAATTTTCCCTGTTTAAGAAGTATCAAGCTTAAACCAAAAAAATTAAATAAGACAAGCCATTTTTCCTTCCATCACAGTCATAGTACATCCATTTAAAACCAAAACACCTTCTGATGCATCTTACCCAATCCATCTTTATTTCAACAAGCTTACTATATATTAACAATTTGCTAGCAAGACATGGATTTCGGCTACATCTGGAAAAACAAACATTATTTTTATTACACATTTTCCTATGATATTCATCAGCACCTTACCTTTGTACTACACAGCCATAGATGAATCTACTGTTCTCATGGTTTTCTTGAGATATTATGATCTCTTTTAACAGAGACAAAACTAAAGGCCCAGACCTACAAGCAGTTTTGTGAATATCTTTACTGAGACTGGTAGTTCTATTGAGCACATTTAGTTCATTGGGAATGCTCCTGTTGAGGAAACATGTGCAAAAGGCTAACATACTGTTAGTCTAGTTTAAAACCCACCAAATTCAACTATGAGTACTGCTTTCTTCAGGGAGGTTTCTCTAATGCCTTGCCCAAATTAAAAAAACCTAAAACCAGTCTAAATCACCTTTATTCTAGTTCAGCCTCTTAAGCTTTTGCCTCATACATATAAATACCATATTTTTCAATTTACACAGTGTTGATAATCACCAAGTATAGTGCTTTCAGAAACATGGATGGATCTGGCCTCTACCATGCCAGAAAATGTCAAATATTTTTTACTGAAAGTATTAGAAGCCCACAAATAATATTATTTTCAGAGAACTCGAACTAAACATTCTAAAATAGAATTGTGTTTGTGCCAGGAAACTACACTTCCAGAGAAAATACTTATCATAGCAATAGTCTGATGAAGATTACTAAAAAATGGGTGCCAGACTAATAATAAGTAAAAACATATTTAATTAGCATTCCATAGGTACTTATCAGTTTTGCAGTTTGGAAATATTAAAGGCTTTTTTGACATTCAGTTTTTTTCTTCCAAGTAATAGCTTGTTGGTGGACAAGCTTGAAAACGTTTGAAAACAAAAAGATTATTATATTTGTAAAAACCATCCCTGAATTATAACTTTTGGTATTTTCCTCTTGCTATAGGAGTTTGTGTGACCTTCGTTGAATAAAATGAAACAATCTCTCTTTAACAGTCAAAACCTTTGGAGCTTGTGGGGCTTTTTGCTGTATCCTGTAGCACTTTCTCTGGCCTTATATTTACACTGTTCTGAGCTCTGCTGTCCAAGGAGTAGAAATTCATATTGGTGCAAATGTGGTAAAATAGCAATCCAATTAGCACTATACTCATTTTAACACATATGCAATATGTAACAAAAATCTAGAAGTTGTTTGTAACTGTGAAAAACCTTCTTGGTACTCCGTACTTCCTAGTGTAAGCTTTTTGCAGGACAATTAACCTTAGCATATAGAGCAGCAGCTCTGAAAATAAATAGGCTGGAAAACACAGGAGAAAGACATCATGGTTAATGCAAATTAATGTAATCATAGATTCAGAAAAAATAAACTACTCCAGTGCCACAGTTTATTTAGTTTTGTTACTTGACAGTCTTAACTTTTCTTTCTATTCTGGTGATTCATATTTATCATCTTCTTTGTTGTGAAATGATTTTGCCCAAATATATTTATATTAATCCATCTTTTTTCCATTTTTTATTGATTCCTGAAACAAAAAAAGCCTCAGACAAAATCAAGAATGGATCTGTTTCACAATTATGCTTGCTCAATGCACTAGGATTATTTTATTGTGACTGAAGTCTTTTTCCTAGGATCTCTGTGCTACAGACAGATTTTTTTAACCGGAGCAAATTCAAGTGCAGCTTTCAGACCAGTCAAACCCAAGAGACAGGCAGGAGGGCAGCCCTTCCTCAGCTTCTCTCTGCATTAGCCTTTCGTACTCAGTCTCCATCGACCTGTCAGAGACATCACAGTGATTGACTGCCCTGGCAGATGTGCCGCTATAACAGGTAACTTGATCATCCAGACCCATCTGTCTCTCAGTCCTCTTCAATTCACACTTTCAAAAATATTAGAGATTAGGGAGGGGTCGGATTCTTTGTTGTGATTTTTTTTTAATGTAGGATATCTGTATTTCACAAAAGGTTACTCTTGGTAAATGAATGGTGATGTGCAGTACTTGAGCCATATCCTACTGAGAGGAGCTTCCTAGCATCGTTCAGTGTCAGTGTTTCGGATCTGGGTTAACCATATCCAGAGAATTTAAAAACTTGCTCGTAAGATGTCTAAAATTAAGGACAGTTTTTTAGAACCACTGTGGTAATAATAGAATGATGTTTCAAAGATAACAGTTCCAATGTGAGACAGATGGGCTGTTTAACTGCGCTTAGTGAGAGGAGGGGATCTGATTCAGTGGGAGTATTTTCACGTCTTCTCTTCAGTGCCCACAGCCTGGCAAATGTTGTGACATCATTAAGCTGAACTGCTGATTTTAGATGGGTCTGGAACAAGAACGGGCAGGGGTAACTCAAGCTTCCTGCTGAAATGTAGTTAACTAATTTACTCGTGTCACTATTTCTGATAATTACTTTTCACCAAAATATTTTGCTGTGCTTGTGTGTAGAGGATTTCATTCTACAAGTCAACACCCTAAGTGTTGTAGCCTCGCAGGATCTATCAACAGCTTCTATTAAGAGAGAATATAATCTTGGTGAGAGCAGTGGCTAACACTTCTCTTTTCTATTTCTCAGTAAAGTCTACTGCATACTCACTATCAAGGGATGTACATTGGCACAGATGACATAGTTCACAATATAAGGGGAAGTAACATACTGAAGCAAGCAAAACAAGGTAAAATGAATGACAACTGACAAAAAAGCAAGTGAACTCAGAATATTTTTTTTCAAATGAGAGGAATAAAAATATGTTAAGTGTGTACATAAGCAATGACACATGCAGAATAAAAAGAGATAAATAATGGGGGGAGGGGTAGAGGACTGAGGACTATGTAAAAGCAGAAAAGACCTCTCAGGTGCATATCTGCAAGGCTTTTGGATCATACTAGAAACTGAGGTGACATTGGGAGGTACAGCAAAATTAAAGCTACATGCCTTCCTGAAAATTATGCTTAGCATCCTGAACCTACAACTTCAGCAGGACCTAAACCACTCAGGTGGCGCCTCTCATTTCATTAATAAATTTCAATGAATAAATGAGATCAGTACGTTTTTGTGAAGGAATCTGTAATGATGACCCCAGTGCTTTGATTTTTGGAACGGAGAAAAAAAATCAGAAAATTATTCACTCTTAATATGTTACATGGTATTTGTGGAGGCTTTGTGGTGCACAGTCCTTTGTTCCAAAGCCAGCAAACCAAATGGTATGACAATAATCACCTTGTCATGATTCATGGAACAGAGCACTGAGGAAATCCAACATGCAGCTGAATACAGACAGCTGAGCATTGGCACAGGCAAGGGTAGGTGTAAAGGACTCATAAGAGATTAGTCTGTGGATAAACCAACCTTCTTTTTCAAATGCACACTGGTGCAAGACAGGCACAACCTCTTCTAAATGGAATAATGACTGTGGTGTGGGAAACTAAAATGCCAACCTCACTTCTTGGGAGGAGATAGGGTGAAGAGTTGAAACAATGAGGTTTGACTGGACGAAATTGCTATGGACGCTTTGTGCCAGAGTTGCCTGACTGTATCTCTGTATGGTTGTAACTCAAAGTAGGCTTCTCCCAAGAAAGCTGTTGCTTCATTTAATATACATCTTAGGAACTTCTGGGTAAGTAATATTGATACTGCATTAATCTGTTACAGGCATTTCTGTGTCAGCCTTGCATAATACTTTATCTAGATTTTAGATAACTTATTAAATGGGTTCCTCATGCAATAAACTTGAAATAACAGGCATGGAAATTCTAAAAAGTAAACCTATCCCAATTTAATTACTTATATCAAGGGAAATGTGCCTTTTTCTGAATGATATTTTTTATAAGCTGGGAGGAAGGTTGTCTAGAGACTAAACACTGGGACCTCATGACAATCAGCACTCTTGAATTATTAGACTTAAAATCACATCCAAATAGAATACATTTATAACCAGAGATTGCCTCAGAAAGCTCAGAGCTTGATCTGAGTTTATTTGATCACCTTCTAACTTAACAGTAAACATGTTAAAATATGCATATACAGTATGGAAAATATATGTTGGTATATAGTCTTTGTAACAGTGCTTAGAAATTAATGATATACACATAGAGGTAAGATGCAATATAATAATAACATGTCTATGACTGTTTAAAAAAGAATTAAGTCTGCAAAAACATTTCATGGTCACACAATCTAATCAAATTATAATGAACTGTAAGTATACTTCACATTACTATAGGAAGTAACTGTCCCAGTGTGTCTTTCACTGCTAGGTGCCAGTCTTGCAGAATGAATAATCTGAGCTTATCCATTTGGCCTGGTGAGGTGCAGACTCACGTAGGTGTCTTTCAAGACTCAAACTGTAAGAGTATATCACTAGAAATGCTGTATTCTGCATATGATCAACCATAAGATAATATGCCTGGAAAAAACAGTAGAGTGGGCTTGAGTAAAACAGGAGTGGAAGTATATCCATTCAAATAGTAGGACTCAGGGTGTGATTTGTGGTAAGACAATCTCAAGATTTCCTCACTCAGCTCTTTGAGAGATCTGGTTTTGATACAAAGGACAAAATTCATTCTTTAGCACTATTATTCAGTCTTCTGTCTTAATCTACCACAACCAATAACACCGATTCTGTGTTCTTTTAGGGCAGATACTAAAAGATATCTGAAAGGTATGTGAGAGCTGACCGTGCAAAGCTAAGAATTAATTCTGGACCAACAGGTTTCACTACTGTAGGGCCCTCAAATATCAGGTGAAAGAAAGTTGTCTAAGCAGATTGAAAGTTTCAGTCTGCTTCTTCGCTTAAAATGTTTGCAGAACAAATGAAGCTTTTTCTTTGTAACATCTTTGTGCTCACCACAATATGCATCATCTATGTATACCAGAAAGAAAGAATTTTTTACTGTATTGTCACTATTTGAAGTTTATTGTATTTTCTGTTTATGTTTTTCCTTTGCAATTCTAACAATTCCCAGAGTTAATGTAAATACAGATAAGCTGAAGTTGTTTCTATGATTGTTCAGATTTAACATGAGATACATAAATAGGACTTGAATCAAGGGATTAGAACTCACATCTTTCTCCAACAGCTTGCTTAGTTATGTTTTCTTATGGTTTTCTCTTCTCAAAGCTTCAGTGGAAAGGACAGAAAGTGACTCTCTTACACTTAAGTCATTCTGTAGAGCATCTCCTTGAAAAAAAGGAAATGTAGAATTAGTCACCCATAGGCAATGGAGGAAAAGGAATATATTGTTTGCATTTCACAGGAAAGGCAATTATATAAAAGTGAGACAGCATTTTAAGTTGTGTCTTAGAAGGCTGTAGCAGGTGACCTGCACTTTGTGAGGACCACAGTTTTTGGGGGATGTAACAAGACTTTGAGGATTAGCTGTTGAGTAACTTTCAGGCACTTGGGAGAAGGTTTTGTGGCACCTACTTTCATTTTGGAGGAAGCCAGCTGCTATCCTCACCAAAATATGAAGGAGTTCTGGGCACTAGGCAGGTATGATTAAACACCTCAAGAGCTTTGAAGCCAAAATATGAGGAATCCGCCAGAGGTGAGAACAAATAACCAATTTCAATTCACTTGCAAGTGAAGATCCCTTCTTCACATAAAAACTTGCTTATTTTGGATCTGGTCCCAGGTTCACAAAAGGACATACCCTCTACATAATAGTAGATTTCTGCACCTAACAATAGGATGCACCATAGCTCATGAGATATGTAGAAAGACACTTAAAGTAGTCATTGGGTGACTGAAAAAGTGAAGGTACACTTTAAATACTGCCTTTCTGTGGGACCACAAATCTTAGACTGGGCTAGCCTGGAGGTAACATCCTCCCCTTGAGTTCGCAGAGCTAAACCGTTTCCTAGAGTTTGGTGCTGAAGTCCTGCATTTAAAAAAATGAGGAAAGGGGGCAGATTTTTCTTTCAAAAAGGATCATTGAAAGTTTGAAATCAAGGCGCTTCCTATATGTGTAGTCTTTTAGAATTTAGAGCACTCACTTATATGGGACACATACGTTCAGTTTTGTGTCTGACTGAAATAATTCACCAGAATATATTGAAGGCGTGTTTTGCAGGAGGTTTTGGGCATTTTGTATTACTACACATGTTTTTTGGGGGACAATTTCATTTTCTTTAAAACTTTTGCATTACAGGCATAATAGTTCTTGAATGCAAATGCAAGAGAGCAAAATGAAAATGTGAATAAACACAGGTATCATTCTGTCACCTAAAGGGGAGGCCATTCGTCTGTCAGAAAAGAAATTTAGATTGTCTTTGCCCTTTGGCACCTTTAGGGCTTATTTTTTCATTGTGTACTCAAAAGTACAGGCTTTTGGAGAGCTTTGCTGTCAAAATCTTTGGCACACTTCAAGTGCCCATAGGCTGCTCTGAAATGGGAACTTTTGAAAAACTGCAGTTTGTAAAGTACTAGTTAGACTCCCCTTATCTGAACTTATGTTCCATTATAGAAATACCTTTAGATTATAGTGACAGTCCTATGTGTCTGTTGGTGTGCAAATCCTTGGATTTCAGTGAAACTATACCACAGAAGATTATTAATCTGGAATTTGAGATGGGCTTGAAAAAGTATCATCTTGATTAAAAAAAAGAAAATAACAACAACAAAAATAAGCCAAAACAACAACAGAAAACAGCTTTCTAGTTATCAAGTTATGCTTAATATTTTTCCAAAAGACCTCTTCTGAATGATGTTTGGCTTTTCCAAACTGTGTTTGCTTCTGTTTTCTGAAAGATAGCTATAGGTCTATGCATATTTTATCTCTGCCCTTTTAATGCTATTTCTAGCTAATTATACCAATACAAGAAGCCTAAAGCAAATATGATTTTAGCAGTTTATAATATGAAAAGTATCTTGCCCTTAGTGTATACTAACAAGATCTGTACATGCAATTATTATTAGCAAGCACTCCACCTACTGGTTCAAATTATGCCAGACAAGTAATCAAAAAATAAGTTCATGTTCTAGTAAGAGCTTTACTGCCTAAAGGTCCAGCCATTCTGGTCCCCAGCACTTCAGTATTTATACATCTTCTGCAAAACCAATCAGGTACACATACGCCTTTAAATTGTTATTCAAATTCATTAGCAGAATTCACCTGATTTACTTTCACAACTAATATTCCCCAACCTTAGCTGTGAATGCCAATTGAAAATGTGCCAATAAAAAGCAAAAGGTACAAAAAACATGAGATGTTTTTCTTTTGGTATTTCCCATATATATGGTCTCTATAAATGAGGTTTTAGAGAAGGATTTAAAAAAAAAAACATGCACAAAAATGCAGCCTGGCATAGTAAAAGTAAGCACTGAAAAATATGCAAATGCTGATTAAGGTCCTAATTCTTCACCTTCATAACCTTGATAAGGGCAATAGAGGAGAAAATACTGTGATACAGTGGTGAGCTTTTTAGCAGAATTAAGATACAGGAAACCATTTATAGTCAACAACTTTTAGTAAAACAGGCTTCCCTTTTTAAGATACACACATTCACATACATGTATCAGCAAGCCATCTCTATTTATTTTTCAGTACAACTTGTTATGCAATTATTTGCGTATAATCTACATAACGGCTGGATGTTATTTCTTTCATACACACATTTCGCACTGAAATCTATGGGACATTTGCGTATTCAGGGAATGCACAATTGCTTCTATTCATGTTCAGTTTAATAACAGCAAATGATATGGACTCATAGATGAAAATCAGATTAGCTCTTGCAGAAGCAAGAGCTGCACCAAAATAGCATTACTTTAAGAATCTGTGTTGCAAGAAAGTATGTTATTTTTCCAGCCATAAATATACTGCATGCAGTGTATATGTTTCTTAAATGGTCATTTGAATTTTGTTATCAAATTTCCATCAAGTACATTATCAATAATGAGACATCTTAAGCGTGTTCATTTTCATTGATATCATGAGGTCTTCTGCTTTCAGCAGCTTTATGTAGTGTTAACTGAAACAAACGCTGATACAATATGGTACCATGTGATAGGAAAGTCATGCACCAAGGGCTGAAGATTGTCTTTCCTGCCCATTCCAGTTGCTGCTTTCCAATACTGCTTAGGAGCCTGACAGAACAGTACACATGTCAATATCAACAAATGCAGTTGTGGATGGAGTCACTCTACAGGAAAGAATTTTAACACAGGAAAGAAAAAAAAAAAAGTAGCCCACTAAAATAAACACAAAACAAAGAATGTGGAAACACAGCACAAATCTACCCAACAAAATTTACCTGACCCTTTAAAGCTCACCAAAACATGACAGAAGGTCCCCTTGATAGTCTGTATCATATATATGTTCTGAGACTGTGCTGCCCATATGTTCAATAAAACTGTTGAATCTCAAAGTTATAATAATTTGCAACGAGGTGCCAGAACCAATTATTAAATATCATATGATCCAGCAGAGATGAAATAAAAATATACAGGGTCGATTTTACTGGCTCTGACTGTTATGAAGATTATAAAATACTTAGAATTGCAGTTTAATTTAAGGGGAGTCTTAAACACTTCCTTATGCTTAAATTTTGCTCACAGCAGAATATCAGAAGCCAAATGCAGATGGTACATTTTTCTAGGTACAAAGAGAAGATTGCCCTTATCGTTATTGATTTGAATATCAATTTAGTAAAAAAAAAGATATGCTATTATGATATTTTTAATAGCATAAACCTTTGTTCAAAAGAGCAAGTGACAGCCAAAAGTACAATTCAAGTGAGAAAAAAGGTACAGTGTGATTAGATCAGTGAATGATACCATCTCAGCCAAATAGCTGCCTATAGTGTGGAAAAAGACGACACTTAGGACTAAGTGTAAACAGTCATTATTTATTTACCATGACATCTCTTAAACATGAATGAGTGAATGTTTTAAATACCAGTTCCCATCTTTTAGCCAAGGTCAACTGTTTCACACTGGTCTGTGCTTTTTCTCAAGCTGTAAGACCTAGAGGTTGACCTGAGATATTTATATGATTTTTTAATTGTTATCAAATACCAGGCAGGAGCTTCACTGAAAAAATTATTTATGAAGTTCCCCATAAAACCACACAAACGTGCTTTCAAATTAATTACAGAGCATCTTCCTACTCTATGTGTCTAAGAATTAAATAGTGTATTATACAGTAGGACAAAAAACGTGTTTTATTTCTACCAGTGAATGCAACTTTGAACTTAACGTATTATGGCTGCAAGCATCAAAATGTTGTTGCTGCAGGAAAAAAAGTATTTCTGCCCTCAGTTATTGGAGCATTGCAAGAATAGGACCATGTTTGTCTATGTATGTTTACAGCACCTGTCAGCCGATACACGAGAAACAAGAAGAGTAATGTAAACTGATCCCCGCCTTTTGCTGAATATTTAATGCAGTCTGCTGGAAAGAAAAGCACAAACATTCTACTTTTCCAAAGCCTGTCTTCCTTGCCCTCTTCTAATTTTCTCTGGGGAGGGATGGGTTTCGAACTTGGTCACTGCTAGTGCCCATTTGCTTCTGGATCTTCACTTTTCAGTCTTGGCTTTCTTCCTGTCTCCTGAAACTAAATTTACTTCATTTTAGCCACCTCACAGCAGACTTGTGTGTATATATTTTCAAGGAAATTTGATTGTCTGTATAGATTTTTAAATCAGCTTTCAGATCAAGTTCAGAAATTTGTAAACTGTTGTGTTGTTGCATCAGGCAATACTGGAACACAGACCTCAGATGCACATCACCCAGTACTATAAAGTGATCTTTAAATGAGACAACTAGGGTCTAAGTAGATTAAAGTGGCCAATAATGGGAAAACAAGTGCCCATTCCAAGAGCAATTGTAAGAAATTTAAGCCTCAGGAAGTTGCATTAAATATTTTATTAAATTGAGGGTATATTCACACTTATTGTGGCTTGAAATTTGAACCAGTATTTTCTGTCTTTGGTTACCTTACTTTAGGATTCCTTAATGGGCTGAAGATGTAATGCATAATATCATATGACTGCTTTAAGTTTGCAAGTTAGTTTCTCAAAAGTTGTAATTTAATTTAAATTGACAACTCTACAATAAACCACTGGTCTCTCATAGCAAACAGTATCTGACCTAAAATGCATGTAACAAGACCCTAAGATTCTAACAAAATCCCACTTCTTTGTCATTTTAACCTTGTTTGCAGCAGAAAACACCTAATTTTGAGCAGCATTGCCAGTTAGCAGTATGTAAAACATTAACTTTCAAGAAGATTTCAATGCTATTTATATTCAAAGCCTGCTCTTTTTCCAATAATCAAGAGAATGAAAAAAAGATTGAGCATCCCATTGATGTACAAAGAATGAATTTATACATATTCTAAAGGAGTTCTTTTAAAAGGATGTCTTAAATGTTACCTGTTTACACAGGAAAATAGAGAATCTGATCAGTGCCACACAAGATAAACTGTAGCAGGGAAAATCACTTTAAAAATTACACGTAGTGCACTATGTAAATTGTGAAACATCATAATTTCTAGAAGGCTAAAGAATTGGTTAATCAAAGGAAATGACAGAGGTGTGGCCTTTGCACCTCTTGAATATTCAAAGAGTCATAGGTTACTTCACCAGCCTCAAGACCAACCTCTCCATGAGTGCCAGACCCATTCTCTGATGCAAGATTGATTCAGAAGCTGTACTGAGTCAGGTCACCTACCTGGGAAAAGTCACTGCAGTTAGTTCCAGATGGAAAATATAAAAATAATTACTTCCTGCAAGTGCTAGTTTGTTTAACAGCTCCATGGTTCCACCTTCCTGAAGCTTGGAATATTCTCCTGGAAACCTCATAATGACTTTTTATGCAAAGATGCTTCTGCCAGTTTTGAGAGAAGAAGAGGCAAAACTGATTTGATCCCACTCTTTTCCCACTGTTATTTTACTGTATTCTTATGGAAAGTAACCTTTTACCTCCTTTACGCAACACTGTCCTAGGTAATGTCTATATTGCTGAAAAATACTGTAATTGAAAAAAAAAATATATTTCTGACACAGTGCCACTGATTTCTAGATGCTAGAGATGAGTATATAGTCTCTTACAAATTTTAAAGACTGCCACTTATAGGAAAGTTTGGCTTCTTTGAATGTCAGAAGTACTCTCACAGGATTAACACAATCTTGTTTTTGCAAAAACAATATGTTTGTGCTTTAATTTGGTAAGAATTTGAAGAGCTATTGGATTAAGAGTTGTAAAGGATGAACATCTAATTACAACCATGAAAAGTGTAGCATAACTCACTATATTCCAGGTTTGTCTTGGGCTGTATCACTTATTAATGTTGCATTTTCCTCCATCAGTTTGGTATTTTTCAGAAGTTAATCCTTTATCAAAGAAAAGGGTTACAAATTCATAATGTATCAAGGAGGGTTGCATATTATTAGTCTTATGTGCATTCCTATATCCATATGTGTATTCAGACACACACACACACACAAATATGTAAAATTTAATTTCTAAATGCATTGGACTTATTCTAAATGTCCGTACAAATACAAAATTTGTCTCTGGCCTGTTGTTTCTGTTAATAGCAAACAACACATAGTGACATACATTGCATAGGTTAAGAAAAAGGTAAAACTGAAAAAAGTTTCCAAATCTTTTACGGAGATTGATAGGGAATCCTTTCTGATATTCACTTTATGTACATAGTTACTTTATGTACATATTTCTGATATTTACTTTATGTACATGATTTTTTTTCTGGTAATGATATTTTTATTCATCTTCCTAGTGAATATTCATAACTTATGCTTCACTACACTGTTAAAACATGGTGCAATTCCCAGTACAGGAGTGACTTTTAGTTGTAATGAGATAGAAAACTTTATTCACAGATGTCAGTGGCAGCAATGAGTAACTCACTGTACTGTGGAAAGGGAAGCTAAAGAGTGATGCACTGCTATGTAAATTTAGGTTATTTAGATTTGGTGGCTGATTTCAGATGCGACCTCCCCATACAGTCAACAAAGTCTCAGAAGACAGTTTAGAGTACCTGAGCAACCTCTGTCTTTTAGCTCTGTAGAAGCTCTATGATGAAGACAACCTAATGAGACACCCTTCAACTAAAAAAGCCTGAAGGAGGTTGAGATGCTACACTGTTTCAGAAAATATCCACTTGACACTTGCTTTCAGCAGAGACAGAGAATCAAAAACCTTGAATTAGGACTGATAACATGACAAACCCCATGTGGTTGTTACTTAAGGGAATGTTTTTAGTTTCTGAAATGCCCCAAACTTTATCTACCCTTCATCCTAGCTTAGATTTCAGTGAGGACCAAAATACTCTTATGTGTCTCTAATGAAAGGTGTTGACTCTAAGAAATAATTAGAATAGGACTGATTCCATACCCAGTGGAGTCAATGGAAGGACTGACTAATTCTTGTGGGCATTGGTTCATCCCTATATTTTGTTTTCACTCACTTACTAAGACCAATTTTTCTCTACACCTGTATTTTTTGCTGCTAGTAATCAACAGTAGTCAAATAAGGGTAGAGATCAAGTTTGGAACAACAAGTAAATGTGAATATAAAATGCTGGAACTAAACAAATACTAACAGCATTAATTTCTTAAGATTAAAAGCTAACTTCTGAGAAGTACAAGGAAGGCACATTGTGGGTAAAGTGTATTTGAGGGAATGTATTATGATTAAGATTTCTAGGGAATAGAAAAGAAATTCTATACACTGAAGATGGTGGTTGCATTTCCTGTTGCTTGTTTGAGCCATACATGTCAGTACTCAGCCTAAACTTTGTACATGATTGTTTTGCTTGAAGTTGGATCTATTATCTACAAAAAAGCACATAATTTCTTCATTTCTGCTTGAAATCCTTCTTTCTGGAGTTCCTTCCTTACTCTAAATGCTAAGACTGAAGGAAACGTCTACCATCCCTCTGCCCAGCTGACTGAGCTACTTCAGTTTCCTTGTTCCAGGCATTTAATTGTAACTAAAAATGGGGAGAAAACAGCAGGTTTGGGAACTTTCTCCACCTGCAAGGGAAGATATTACTATGAAATCACAGAACTCCTTTTTTGGGATGTCAGCTTCCTTATTAATGTTCCATTGAAGTTATGATTTAGTCAAGAATTAGGAGAAAAATCCACAAAGCTGCAGTCTCCCAAGCTTTTATATAGTTAATGGAAGAAAAGGAAGGACAGTTTGACATCTAAATTTCAGCCTTGTTCTGACTCACCTGCTGAAGAACCTACAGAAATAAATCTCCGAAGAATGTTAGCTTTTGTAAATAGTCTTATAATTTCTTTATACACTTACATTTGGGGTTATCTGCTTCAGTAGGTTAAAAGTAAAAGTAGGTAGTTCAAAAAAAGAGGTATTTAACTCTGAATGGACAATCTATGTTGCTATTAGGATCACTACTGACAGCTTCCCAAAGCACTGGTTTTCTGTGGAACTGTAACCATATCATAAAAAGCTTTTACATTTACATCCTGGTTCAAGGTTTTTGGTTTAGAACTAGAGATTTGTCTTCTGCTGAATTCTCTCCTTCATAGCTTCCATTACATTTTATATGTATCAACCACAGGGAAATTCTTGAAGAGATGAAATGAAAAATTCCACATCATGCTTTGAGTACTTTTCTCTCTAACAATCTGTTTCTTAACATAATGCAAGCACACACAAATGGAGCCTAAGCCAGTCTGGTGTCCAGAATGAAATAGAAACCAAGACAGCATTCTGCAATACAGGCTACGGTCTCACAGGTGTGAAAGTGATCTGTCGAAATTGCCCTATGCATACTTGAAAAATGAACAGGGACAGTGAACCTGAAAGGACTCACAAGAGATGTTGAATCCTTCTTGACCTTAGGCTACAGTCTTGTCAGTCCCCTCTCCATAGACAATTAAAACTGCAATTAACTCCTAGACCTTTGAAACCTCGCAGGTTTCATAATACTAATTTTCAGTTATACTCTTCTGGAAGAAAAGTTATAGTCACAGACTATGGAAAAAATTATATGCAGGTGGGCTGCCATAATTCAAGAATTTGACTTCATTTAGCACAGGAAGCTGAGGGTGTGAAAACATTAATGCTGACACACTATCCAGATGGCTAGTTTACCATGTGCAAGAAGACAGTACGGCAGTGATTATGCTAGAGCCAAAAATTACACGTGGAGATGGAACAAACTTCAAAAAGTCAGTCTCTTAAATGTGCCATTATACAAATTAATCTAAACTGATATGTTCATCTATTGCCCTACTAAAATATTACTGATAGAATATTACAGACAAGCTGTTCTGAAAACCAAGATATTCTTTTATTTGTATTTTTACGATGCCAGAGATGCTCCATCACAACCTTTTTTGCACATCCATTCTTCATAGTGTTGTATGAGAATCAGCCTATGCACTTGAAATACATGGATGCATGTTACAATGAACATAGCAGGTGAAGTGAATATTAGCACATTTTAATAGGCTTTCTATAACATAGGAATTGTGTTACTTTGGGGGTAAGAGAAGGAATCTTAAAGGAACTTACAGATTCATATAATCACCTGTTCAAACCTGATAAGAACTAATTGGAAGTTCCAGTACTGAGCAAAATGATCTTCTCCTTGGTCAGGAATTATTTTCTTATTCAAATGAGCAGTTTAGTTCAGTTTGCTGTATCAAAAAAAATAGATTTTTTTTGGTTAATTTTGGCTGTACTAAATAGTCATAGAACTGAAGCAAGTTAACTTTGAAAATATTTGCCAGAACTGTTCTTAGAAAATTCTGAAACTGGAGAAATTCTGAATTTCTAGAAATCACTCCCTAGGATTAATGGTGGGAACATGAATTGTTTTATTTTTCTTATGCAAATGACCTTTTTGAACAAGGTTTTATTATCTTTGATCGGATACTGTGTTCCTGCAGCAGAAGTAGTAAAAAATAAATCCCCATGACTGACATAACTGAAAGCAGTAGGCAGAGTGATCTACTGTCTAGGAAGTCTGAACATTTGTCTTTACTATATGATCTTGAAAAATTAGGTTTTTCTCCTTTCTTCTCCCACTGTTTTGTTATTCATACAAACTAATGTATAAGTGCTTTGACTCTAAGATTTCCTTTTGCTGTGTGCTTTTCTAGCACTCAACCCGATGGGGCTCCAATCCCGGTTGAGGCTCCAGAAATAATCAGAGTAGACAACAAAATATTTTTCTTCCTTAAATATATGTTTGACAAACAAGGAAGACCCTCTATCAACGTAAATGAAATAGTTATTCTATTAGGATATGGCATAGCTTTGTCTGACGCAGCTCAAAACATCTGAATTTGGAGTTAAAATTTAGTTATGTGTGAAGCACAATTGCATCAGATGGTAGCTTAACTGAAAGATGCTGAGAGCAGATTTTGTGGAACAGGTTTCACTTTATGAGAAGAGAATACTGAAATGCATAGTGGTGATCATACGCTGGATAGTTTGTTTTCAAAATAAAACCCAAAATTTATTAGAAAGATCTATGGCTGTCCTGCAGATTTTAAGAATTTTGCAAAATATTTGTCCACCCAAAGATGTTTCACTTGAATAATCTCAAACCAGAAACTCATGCAGCAGCCATAGCATTGAAAACCCTGTGGAAAGGTCAATTTCCTTAGCTTGCTTCATTGCAGGTAGGTATGTGCAATCTTCCTTTTATCCTTTGAAAGGTACAATTGTGTGTATACAATGGATGGTGCTATTTGGTATTCTGTTTTCCGTTCAGAGCATACTATTCAATTTCTGTTTTAAGGGGGGTGGGGGGAAGAAATACATATTTTCTCAAAGTTCTTCTACTAACATTTCTATTTATTTATTTTTGTTTGTTTTATAGCAGAGATAAGAGTAATATCACCCATTTTTGAGACCGAAATGAGGCAAACAGAATTTAGATTAAGGTTATTTTCTGGTGTTCTGTTGGCACTGCCTATCATGAAGTTCAACAGTGTTTCCTTGTTTCCATGTATTCCTTTACTGGTTTCTATACCTGGGTTGTTCCTCACTTGTTAGAATATAAGCTTCTTGGGGTGGGGAGCACCATTTTTTCTATGTTAGCACAAAACTAAGTGTAATGTGATTCTAGTACATGACACTTAGATCAGCATTTAGTAAAGCAATTGAAATTACGAGAAATTGGTATATTTTCATCTCCTTGTTCTTGGAAATGGCTAAAACTGGTTTAGTTTAATTGTTTCAGAATTATCAGCCTAAATTAGATATTCAGCATGAAAAACTACAGCCTAAACCAGTTAGTCTGGCAAAGTTACAATTAACTGAAAGCAACCACACAATGAAAAATGTCAGGCAACTCTGAAAATGGGGCTCCTATGTTTCATCAATAATGGGACAAACCAAACATTTAGGCCAACTGTTTAGCAGTAAACAACTTCTAGATACATAATCTAAAGAAAATATTAAAATTGAAAAAGAAAGCTGCTGTGTCTGCCTGACATCAGTTTCTCAATTCTGGTATGGGCCTTTGCACACACTTAATGAATGGCTTTTTGGAAGTTTCCTCAATAATTTTTCAAGGTGGTTCTATGGTGAAATGGATGTTGTTCACTGTTTTCTACACAAATGCCAGTAGACATTGGCACGCAACCTTTTGTCATTAAATTCTAGTAGAACCACTGTTGGAAAAATTAATCTGTGAAAGTCAGATCACATGGGCCTAACCTGGTTGAGACTCATAAAAGTATCTGGGTTACCTTACTAGGAATAAAAGAAGGCCATCTGCTGACCGTAGACAGGAGAGGGAGCTCCAGAGATGCAAGAGCTATTAATGATATTTTATTTGGTAATATAGGCAATTCAGAGATGTTTAATTTACACGAAGAAAATGCCACTAGAGGCTTTGAGTTAAATATCAGACACTACAGACATATTGTCTTGGAGAGTTAGCTGATTTTGTTTTGTTTTCACGTGCTTTGTGAAATCTTTCTGTAAACCACTCTTGCCATTCAGAGCCTGAGCTTTACCAGAGTCTTAAAAGCTACTCATTGCATTGCTGCATAGCTGCTGCATGTATTGAATAACTGCGGTTACCATTAGAGGCATAGTATTAATTGACATGAGTACCATACCGAAGTCCATGATGTTTTCTGTAATGGAAAAATTAAACAGCTACGTTTATCTAAATACCATATCCAATAAATTGTTATTGACTTTAGTGACCAGGCAATGTTTCTTGCAGATCCTTAAATCTAAATGGTTTTTATAGTAATCATGGTTGCTCCCCTCTGTTTTTTTATTTCATAAGAAGAGCTAAAGTGTATTTGTTAGTTCATGAAGCTGCCATATAGAACAGGAAGAAAATTAGATGAGTTACTATTTCTTTGCCACAGGAGTAGATTGTAGAGTAGTTGTATAATGGAAAATGTTGAACTCCCCTCATTCTCTCCTTTGACCCGTTAAGACATTTGCCTTCCCTTTGGTTTGGTGAAAGCTCTCATTCTAAGCTAACCCGATTACTTCTTTGTTTTCTTTATTCTAACTTTTGGTCATATTGTATTTTACAAACCATAATTTTGATTATCAGTTTTGCAGGAATAAGTAGGAACAAGTTGCCTTCAGGGACCTCCTACATAATGCAAGAAATGATAACAAAGGAATGAACATGTGCAAAGAAAAATAATTTTTTTAAAAAGTGCTGTGCCTTTTGTCAATGTAATGTATTTGATATATTTGACTTTTCAGTGAAATTCACACTGGACTGTGGTCACCAAACTGTTCTGTGCACTGTTCTAGTTTCACAGATCTAATATCAAGTGCAGAGGAAAAGCAAAGTGTGACAAGGTGGGAATTTTGGTAAAAAAACAATGGAGGGAGTTGAGGAAAGGAGAGCTGTAGGATCAGAAAAGGCTGATATTAAGTAGCTTTTTGGAATGATATTCTAATTGGACCAACATTTTTCTGTCCACCTATCATAGTCTAGGACTTCTTATGAAGTATGGATTAGTTCACTCTTCTGAAAAGAGGTCTGGGTGGACCCTTTCTCTCCATATTGTCTTTACACATAGAACTTGCTGAGAAATGCATTGAGAATTGGTTTAGATGCAATGTTACAAACCATTTTACCTTCATGGCTACTTTTCTCTTTTACAAGGTGTGAATTTAACCTTAAGGGCAGCAGATTCTAGACTCTAACAGAATTCTTTACATAAAATCATCAGGTGTTATTTACAAATACGCTATGTTAAACCGATGGAGTAAATGGAGACGGTGTGTCTGTATCAAAGAACACTGTATATAGGAAGATCTGCCATTATTATTCACTTCACTTTCTAAGTAGTCAATTTTGCATGACTATTCAGGAAACTAAACTAAATTAGCCCTTTTGACCTCAGGAGTCTTATACAGTTAAATATTTATGAAACATCAGAACATGATAGTGGCTATTATGGCTCCTCAATTTTAGCAATTAATTTTATTGACATAACAATAAGGACTGCTTCTTTATCAGTGTGGCAACATCATAATTCACTTTCTATTTGTTTTAAAAAAAACCAAACCAAGCCACTGCATCTTGCTTATACGAAGTGGGCCACATCCGTCCTGATACAGCTCTACTAAAAAGCCATGTGAGGCCATGTATGTATTTCACCATATGTGAGACTGTCATGTTGTCATAGTACATGTTATGCTTTCTTTCTCAACACATTAAAGATAATCAATATATTTTTTAAAAGCACACAATCATTCTCAAAATCAATCGAAAACTTTTTCATGCCATTTAATTTGCTTAATTTAACTCTCGCTAACCATTCTACTGTTATGTTTTGATTTCACTCAGCACATTGAATGCTGTGTTTTGTTTTCAACAGATGTGACTTTGAGTGCACTGGAGAACAATTTATGCATTAGACTTGGAATTTTAAATGAACGTGCCCCCTAATGATTTCCTCAGTCTAAGCAGACACTTAAAAAGTGACACTGAAACCAAGAAAAATTACTTAAAGGATCAGTTACATCTAAAACGATGAAATCAATAACAATATTTTCTCTGGGATTCTTTCCCTTCGATAAGCAAAATCTTTACTTAAGTTAAAAGCCACATTAAAATTTAATCACAATCTGTGTGCTTTAGCAATTGATAATTTCTGGACATCTGTCTTCTGTTTTGTTAAAGTCTTGTATTCCTTCTGGTTTTGTCTTGTCTTTTCATAGCAAGATTAGGTACATTTGAAATTTTCAAAAGATTGAAAAGAGTTTATAATTTAGGCTAGAAAATGTCATGGCCTATAAGCCTTTGTTTTCCTTTTTTTTACACACCTAATTCTTAACCAGAGTATAAAAAAAAGCAAATTATGACCTCAAAAGAATTATCTTGCAAGATAACAAAACTATGAGCTCTAATATGACCACTAACAAGATTTTTTTTTTCAAATTATATATATTGATTTTATTTATCATAAATGAAAACAAGGTTTATTACAGCCAGTTTATACAAGCTATTTTGTCTTTCTAAGTGTTTTTCTGCTACATCTTAGATATTTTTAACAATAACTTGGCCTTAGAGTAGTTGTAAAAGCATAGGAATGATGTTAATTGCATTTATACATGTTTCTGAAAACTTTTGCCTTTGGAAGGATAAAAGCATAAGTGTTAAGCTGACATATTTCATAATCTAAGAGCAGATTTGATAGGAACAACTACAGCGATTGCTGCTGTCCCTTGCTTCCTCTCCACCTAATTTCTCAGAGGAGGAGAATAAAGAAAGATTATATTTCACAGAACTTCCTCTGATTACAGCTCCATTCTGTGATCACCTAACATGTCTGCAGAGACTTGCAGTGATAATGTAGTATTTATTATAGGAGGACTATTTAGGAAAATCAATATGTTCAATGTAGGCTGTGCATTTAAGTCTTGAAGGCTGAAATAGCTGACATAGTGGTCATACTATAGTGTCTTGTGGTAAAACATTTTTCACTCTATTTCAGTGTGCTTGAGTTAGTCAATAAGGTTAAATACATTTGTCAGGATTAGGGTCAATAAAATTTGTACTTGTTCAATATCAGAAGTAATGTAAATGCTTGTATTTACTTTTGTCATACTTTGCATCAGCTGCTAATTAATTAAACTTCTGCTGAAATTAATAAATAAGTAATAATTAGTTACACACATTAAAAAACATAATTCAAAATGAAGCAGATTGCTGTTTCTTGAAAATATAAGTATCCATATAGTATGTCAATTAAGAAAAAAATGAAATATTCCAAATATGTCCACAATATGTCCAAATATGTCTGCAATATGTCCAAATGTATGCACAATATTACAAATTTCAGACTATTGCATATTTTAGCATATATAGTGTTTAGAATCTGTACATTAAAGATGATTATTCTGAAATGGTTGGAATTGTCTACACCAATTTTTGAAAAGGAAATTAGTTGATTTTTTAAATTTATTTTATGCATTAAACATCTGGATGCTATTTCATGAGATTTTTTTAAAGCTATAATTTATAATAACACTTTCTACAGTCTGGAGAAATGAAAATTACCAAAATTTTTGTTATTCTTCAGCTGTGCTTTTTAGGTACCTTAAAAATGCCTCAAAAAATTATTAGTTTTCTGTTACCCTTTCATTGCAGCATATTTTAAAATATATTCTCTTGTCTTGTTTGTAGAAACCTTGAACATTTTCTCCTTTCCTTCATCTGTTGATAATATTTCTATTTTGTGTTTTGGAGAAGTGTTTTTTTGTCAACCATCTTGGGTTTTTTTATTGATAGACATCATACTTTTTCTACTACTGAATAGGATACGGAATGAAAGTCTTTTTTAGAACAGAATAAATCATTGTAAATATTGTATATTTATTAGGCACTAGAAGAATGGGGAACGTTGTTTCTTGAGGGATGATAGCTCCCACAGTTTTATTTCAAGCATGCATTCTTTGTAGGATCGAAATCTATGTAATCATGTCCTAACTACTCCCATTTAGGTTTACTGTTTTAATTTTTTTTCCTAATGTTAACACTTTCTCTTTAAGTAAGTCTTATGTGTTTTATGGTGTTACTTTCCTCTTAATATCTATGAAGTTTGCTAATATTTACAAGATCTTTGGTTTTTTACTCAATAAATCTATATCATATTATCAGTTTACATTTTCAAACATAAACACAAACATATATGCTAAATGATTCATGAATACAAATACTTTCCCTTCTTGTCTTTTTTAAAGAGTTAAAGAGACTAAATAGTTTCAAATGAATGCACTAACTGTCTGCTTTTCTGAAAGCAAAAGCCAAATGAGTGGTTAAAAATATTGCAAGTTTGAAAATGCAAATGGTGTTATCCAAATATGCAGCCATATGTCCACAAGACACTCATTTTTTGGAAAATTTGTAAAGCTTTGAAGAAAAAATATATTTAGAGATTCATGGCCCTGCTCCCCCCACCCCCTAAATGTAATTAGAAAACAACCACATTAAAATGAAATGTCAATAGTACTAGTAGTGCTGACTTTATTGTATGTTACATATTTTTCTTACAGTAGCACAATTGCTATACTGAATCCAAATGCTTTAATATGCTATAAAATTCTATATAAAGATGGGATACTTCTTCATAAACCATTTTATTTTCTAATAGTAAGTTTTTCTAAACACCTGAGGAGCTAATAGAAGGTCTTCAGGCTTAGATGCTCACCAAACTTTAACATAAATTAGTTTGTGTAATTTATGCTGTGAAGTTTGTCTAACCTTTAAGCAACTTTGCTCTGCTGATCACAGCATCAGTAACAATAGGGGATATGAGGCCAAATCCAAGTGGTTAAACCCCTAACAGGAAAATATCAATTAATCTTTTTCAATGGAGTTGAAGTATGGGTAATCCTCTCATTAAATAGTTTGAACTTTTCTCCCAGTAAACAAAAGAGGGATAATGAGTGATGTGGTCTGACTTGTTTACATGGAGAATCTTCAAGAGGCTTAGGCTCAGCTTCTCAACAGAGAGTTCTTCATAGTCACTTGTCACTAATTGCCCTTTTTAAAGACATTTGTGTCAGTTCAGAAATTCCAAGAAGAAAAAGTTTTCTGGTTTTAAGAATGCCAATATTTTTATCCGGTACACGTTATTTTCATTGTTAGGAAAATTCATTTCCCAATTCATTAGTTAATGATATTTTATAACTTGTTGGTAACCTTAAAAAGTACTGCATTATGTTTTGGTGATGGCTCAAATATTTTAAGTAAATACAGGTGTTGAAGAAATCCTTCAGGGTAGTTCATTTTGATTTGAAATATGAACAGGAAAAAAGATATTATCTGGTTTAATTTTTTTACATAAACCCACTGTATTTTCAGAAGTATGAATTTAATTTACCATATCTTTTGTGCTTGCTTGCTTCTCAAACCCAGGCTCAGAGGTTTGGATTTTGATTTAGCTTTGCCTAAGAATTCAGATAGAATCAGCGAAGCGCGTTTCGTTCTCTAATGTCCTTTCATTGTTCCTCCCAAGACATATTCTCCATCAGCAAGCTCAGTTATCTTGGAACAAGATGAAGTGTTTTAGTATGCAGATATAAGAACCAATTCAGAGACAGTAAGGTTTAAGAAATTTCATTAGGGCTTTGCTGTGATAATTCAGAACATCGGAGCCAGGGACTGATCATACCAGGCACAGAATATAAATGCAACTTTACAATGATTTCCTCTTCAATTGCTTCTGATATTCTTAAAGAAAAAAGTTATGGTACAGGATGCCAGGGACACTAAACCTTTTACAAAACAAAGAGATTCTATTTCCTCTAATATTTCATTTTCTGCTTTAAAAAATTAAGTCAAGCAAAGAAATACAATCTAGCCAATATTTTTTCATTAGCTGGAGAACAAAATTTTAGTATAGCTTACAAAAAATGAGACATAATTTTGTCTGCAATGAGGTTTGCTATGATAAAGGGGAAGTTTGATTCCAAGGAAGTTTCTCATTTCTTGCCATTTTCATACACAGAGGATTTGGAGGCCAGCATATTTTGCATGTTTCATTTAACAATACTGTGCTAATGAAAATTAAATCACTTGGGGGGAGCCCATGTCATGCTTTCACAGAAGAACGCAGTGGGTGAATTCATCAAAAGTCCTATCTCCCTGTACTGTAAACCAAATCCTGAATTTGCCTGCTTAGATCAGGAAATTGTTTGTTTCGTTTCCATCTGTTATCTCTACTTGATGAGGGTTTTTGCTGGGGCAATGTTTCTCCAAATACATCTGAGTGTCTCTGACAAGTCATCAAAATCCTGCACATAAAGCAAACTATGTGTAAGTATAAATAGAGAAAAAAAAAGGAGCAAAAAAGGAAATACAGACAATATATTCTATAAAATTATTTATTACCTTCCAGGGAGGTGCAGGAAAGGATTTTGGAGGAACAACACTGGGGACCAACCTGTTCTAACAGCTCTGGAGACAGCTCTCCTCAGCTCTGTTTTCAAAGCTCTATTGGAGCAGTTACTCTTGCAGCTTAGGTTTGACTAATTCTTCTAAACTTCTTCAGCAATGTTTATTGTACTGTATTAATAGGTCAAAAGATCTGAACTCTTATATGAATTATAATTTTTAAAATTTCTTCTTTAGTAATGGGCCAAATCTCAGCACTGCTTCTTCCACTGTCCAGAAACACTGAAACATTTGTCTAGAGAATGCAGTTTCCTTGATGGTGTTCTTACTGATAGAGAAAAATAAGCTTACTAGGCATTTAAGTTTAAAAAAATAATAATTAAAAAAAATTGTCACAGCTGTTGTTTACATAGAGACAGGAGCAAAATATGGAGGACACAATTCTTGCTATAAAAGTAAACGTGAATATTCATTATCCGGCCAGGCAAATCTTATTGTCTGAAATGCTGTGTTTTATGAAAAAAGGTTATGATCTTCTGTTTCATAACATTTGGATGATCAACTGTCACCTAAAATAGGCTTTAGCTTCTCTAGTCTATTCCATCTAACCAGAAAATTTGTCCTGAATTGTCTTTGAATTTTGCAAGACAAAATGTACATTTCCCTGTTACTGCAACAGCAGCAGCCCTGATGTAAAAGGTTTTTCTCTTCACCTTCTTCTTCCATACACCTCAATGACAATAGATTGTGGTTATCTGGCCTGCATTTGAGTGCAATTTAATTCATTTGAATGATTAGCAGAAGAGTGTACCTTTTCAGAGAACAGTCCTTGTATTAAGAACAAGGCTGCTTAGACATGAGAATGCAGAACTTTGGCATTTTGTGAAGACTTTTTACCTGTGATATGTATATATATGTTTAATTGTAAGTAGGAATATTTGAATTGGTTTTAATAAACATCAAATAAAGACACCTTTGTTATTTACGTAAAAGTCAGACATCTCCCCCAATGCCTTGTCTTTCATCAACTGTCACATTACCTGCGTGAGCTGCTAGTGTAACTTGAAGATCTCTTACAACCAGAAACTATATATACTGTCTTCCTAATATAGTTTTGTTCATTTTCTGCTAGCTGGAATCACTGATACCTGTACTCAACTTTGAGGGAAAAAAAAGTAAAAGAAATTGTATCAGATTCAAGAATTACATTAATAATAATTGGTCTGATGGTTGTGGGAATCACAGTCTGAGGTCTTTTTTGTCTAGCTGGCTAGCTGGGCATTTAGCCTGGAATTTGTCTACATATAATCCTCTATAGAAACGAAGAACTAAATATTTACATCACAATGCAGTATCTGATATTTAATAAAAGTCTGAAAATCCTTAAGGGCTCAGTCACAGTGAATTTACTACTGCTTGGTAAGTGGCTATGTGCATTCCAGCGATGATTATAGTGCCTGTCGATGTGTGTATTCAGTGAAAGAAGTTTAAGTTGAATTACCTCACAACTGACATGAATTAAGATTGCACAGATGGTGTTTTCTTACATGTATCTATTGATGTGCATTAACTCGTTAAGCTACAGAAACTTAGTTTCTGAGAAGTCTGAGACCCAAAACTCTGGAAAAGGGAAATATTAGCAAGTACTTTTATGTTGGTTATAGAAATGTTGCATACTTAGATTTTTTTTAATCCTTGACTAATGCTGATAAAGGCTTAGTGGCATTTTAAAATTAGGCATTATCTTTGCCTGCCTGGTATTTGACTTGATAACAGAATAACATCTACCCTGCACTTTAGAACATCTGAGTAGTCACCTAGCTACATAGTTAGACACCTTATATTCTTGGAAACAAGTTCTTAACTACAGTTATTTTTTTGAAGAGAGAGAGAGCTTTTAATTTTCAGTGTGATTTCTGTTCTAAGTCACTTCAGACCTTTTCAAAACATATCATCTCTGTTGCAGGACCTGTTCTTAATGAAACTGCTTACCATAATGACTCTTCTAGGCTTTTACTGTAAAACCCTAAAATCAACATTTGAAGAATCAGTTTGCCTTTTGACTGAAAAAAATTGATGGTTGCCTAAATAATAGTATCTGGCCCACTCCAAGTTCTCTTAACAACTGCAATATATTTTACTCAATCTACATAAAAACAAATGTTGAAGTTAATTGTTCTGCTGGAAACTACTCTTCTTTACCACAGTTTAAAGGAACACAAGGGGTGAGAGTGAATTTGTACATTAAAGCTGTGCTGATGTAGGAGATGCAGAGATGTAAAAAGCTCGAGTCCCGCCGCTGCCCACCAGTACCATTCGTTATGCCTTTTTATCAGCTCTGACACTTACGAATCTTGCACTGAACCAATCTACTCCCCAGTCTGGCAGAAAACTTTTACGCTTCTTTTGTTGGGCTTGTTTTCTGCCAGGCTGGTGAATTGAGTCAGCTCAAAGCAGAACTTGTAAGACTCAAGGTCCAGCAAAATGGAGAAGAAAGAAGCAGAGGTGAAGGCCAGTTTCCCTCTTTTGGCAGCTCTAATGCGTAATTTCACCCTGAATTAATATAAAGGCATTATATAGTGCTGTAATATTATAGTATGAAAACCTAAATAGAAAAGAACTTCTCTGGGCATTACCTTCTTTCTCTCTTATTACATTACATGAACAAAGAATGTATTTCAGCCCTAGAAAAAAGGGAAGTGATCTTTGCAGGAAGTCATTTAGGGGATAAGTTGCTTGAGAAAGGTAATTCCTAGCAGAAGACAGTGTCCAGTTCTCTGAGAACTGAATTTTTCTTACACAGCTATGGCAAATCATTTACTATTTGTTCCTTTATTGCTTCCCTTGTAAAATAAGGTCAACAATAGTAAATATACATCAAAATTATAGTAGACCAATATACTAAATATGAAACGCCTAAGAACCTCAAGTGGAAAGTGCAAGGTAGTGAGAGAATAATGAATGGCATTTGGAGTGGCACAGAATTGTGTTGTAACAGTGGGAAGGGAAGTAGCGAAGGAAGATATTTTCATGGTGTGGTGCTAGTAGGCACTTCTGATCCATGGTGTATTGCCATTTATCTTTGTTCTGAGAAAACATATAATTTCATTCAATACCATCAGCCTGGGAGGAAGTGGATTCTTTAGAAAAACACTTACATAATTGTAAGATTTCTTCTACTCTGAACTGAAGCAAGTGAATTTCATGCCAATTTTACCAGGTAAAAATCTTATGGATGTTTATGGATACTGTAAAACCAGACTAGGAGGGGGAGTGAAGTATTTCTGTTTGTTCTGCTGGCTGTTGGAAAGATTCATAGTTCCCGCTTTGTGAAGGTTTGGAAAGAGATCTTGAGTTGCTATTATGGGAAAGGATCATTTCCAAATATTCTCTGTGGCCCGAAGTATAGCATATGTCTGAAGACAGTGTTCAAAGAATGGGTGCCAGTGGTGCTGACCTGAAGCTGTCCAGGACAGTGAGTTATAAGCCCTGTGGGTTTATCAGACTGGGAATGAAGAGAATGGAGTTTTGTTCTGAGTTCTGTCTTCCTGGGATTCACACCATGAGAATAAAATTTAAGTGGGCAGGTCCTCCTGCAAAAAAAAAAAAAAAAAGCTACATCATCTGAATCATTTGGCTAACAAATAAGTCTGATTACTGCTTTAATTGATAAAATCCGTTACTGTGTAATACATGATCCAGAGTAGGAGAGGCACATGGCACCCTATAGTAAGAGGAAGGTATTTATCATCTCCAGAACTAAGGAACAAAAAATAATAATAAACATCCTGGATACAATGGTTCAAGGTATTATTCATACTTGTTTTTATATGGATACAATACCCACTTGTTATATAGTGTTATGGTACAAGAAACAGATATGTAAGTTGTGGTAATGATTTAAAGTGTTTTAGGGTTCTGCATAAGTCGATGCTGAGAACTTATTTGAAAAATTACAGTGGGGACTAGGGAAGAGAACACTGACAAACCTTTCAGCTTGTAATAAAAGGAGAGTTTCATCTTCCTATCAGGTCGCCCAATATGTCCCAGCTCCGGTCTGCCTGTGCTTCAGACACAGTAGAAAATGGCATGGTAAGGAGAATCCAATACATTGTCAATACAGTTAGTGAGAGCATTGTTTGTAAAGTATTGTTGGGATATATGTAGGCAACCTGGTTGCCTTTCCTATTTCCTAGAAGCCTCTTCCTTTCCATCCTTTTCTTCATTTATTAGAAGGAAGAACAAAACAGCTATATTTGTACTTTTTAACAATCTAGAAATGTAGAGCTTCTTGTATGTTTGCAGTGTTTGGCTGTTTTATTAGAGATGTTATAATCACACTCACCTAAATATGTGCTAATCTAAAATATTAATCATCTTTGGTGTTTGCACTTTCACCCAGCCCGTTATACACTTGTTTCTTCCCATGTACTAAGCCATTGAACTAATTCTTATGAAAATCTAAACACAGTATCTGGAGATATATGTGTATTTAAAAATATGGACCTTTTGGAAATACTAAGTAAATATTTATCTTAATTATATTTGACTTTAGGGCAATGCAAAATATAGATGCTGCATTCACATTAAATGTATTTATGAATTCCTATATAATCATTAAAGTTCCATATTCCTGATAAGCTGAATTTCGTCTTAGAAAGGCACATAAGTACACCCCGGATTTCTTTTTTTTGAACCGCCAGTGTGTTTTCCACATCACAGACTATGAAAGCTGGGCCAAATTTTAAAGTTTTCAGCAATTCTTCATACCTATCCAATCTCCATATCCATAGGAGTTTGTCAAGATCAGTTCAATGATTTACATGACCTTTTTTGTCTATTCATTGCTATAGAGTGTCCATGCCTATGAGGTCATCAGCTTGCCAGATTTTCCAAATCTTTCTTGGCCCCTAAACTATTGGTGCAGGAGATGTTAGCCAAATGAGATAGGAACTTAACTTCTTTCAAGGAGCCTTTTCTGGCTCGGTGACTGCTGATTTTCCCTTTTTCTTCTGACAGAAAAAGTTCAGTTTCATCTAAAATTATCAGCAAGGGACCACATAGATTAAAGATTATTTTGAGGGACTATAGGCTGGCTTTCTATCATTTTGAATCCATTTCTGTGTGAACAAAGCCTCAGGTAAACCTTGTTTATGAAAACCAAATGAACTCAATCCTAGAATGTTCATTCCACCCTAGTAATTAGAGCTGCTGATTAACACCTCACATTCACAGCACTTGCATAAACATAAACCTAAGCAACAGCAACAGAAAGTGTCATTAGGACAATCTTAAGAACAAGAAACCTGTCACCTGCTGCTGACACCGAAGTTTGTTGATTGAGCTGAAATATGTTGCTGGCATATAATACTGCAAAGTAACAGGCAGAGATCTCTACCTCTCTGCAGCAGAGCTGAAATTATAAATCACTGAGGGACCAGGGAGGAACAGTAAAAGGGATTCTGAATCTGGGCCTGATTTTACCCTACATACCCTCTGTTCTTGCACATCTTCACTTTGAAGTAATGAAGTGTGAATGGATGACATTTTGTGAACTGCCTTTTGCCATTACTACTGAAAGCTCTCACTAGGAAAAAAGACAGAAAATGATATATCTTGCCTTCATTACCTTTTCTCATACTATGAGCTAGTCCCCTGGTAGAAGTGGGAGCACTGTAAAATCAGATCCTTAACTGTTTCCTCCTCAACATAGTAACAGAGAAGAGAGCGCTACATGGGTAACAGCGAATGTTTCAGAAACTATAAAGTGGATGGAGTATAGGCAAAAGACAAATCATTAAATTTGTTTGGGCTTTCTTGGGTAAAAATATCCCAGGGCTTGCAAGGAGAGAGCTTATGCAACTGAGATATTCCTTTGGTGGTTAAAAAAAGGCTTTTGGTATGTTCTGCTGAGTCAAACAAGGCACAGTGCTGGAATGGGAAACCTAGAATTGGTTATATTAAGATGATTAAAAGGGTGTCTCACAGTTATCCTATCTTGGATAGGTTTCTGAGAAAAGTATAAATTATCTAGATAAAACAAGAGAGAGGAAAAAATGAAAAAGAATGGAAAATGGCAGAGATTTGGTTGATTGTCCAAGAAGCATCCTCATTATACTCAAGTTGAGAATGTTTTCATCAGAAGCATTGAAAGATGGCTTAAGGTAAGAAAAATATGTATAGCTGGAGCTGAGAAACTAGATGAGCACACAATATTAATCTCTGTGGCTGATCCCAGCATAGACTGGCAGATTGTATAGATGTTAAGTGATACCAGCCATTTTCCAATATAATCCAAGACATCTTAGGGTAAATAACTCATTTTAATTTAACATAAGTGGGGGGGGGGGGGCAAGAGGATGGATAGGACATGATTAAGAGTGAGGAAGAGAGGTTTATAAGTAGTCACTGGTGTTGACTGAGTTTTCTCCATGTTTCCCAAATTCAATTCTAAGATGTTCTTAGGCTTTGTTTAATTTAATTTTTCATATTTTCATATGGGAATGTCTCATATTTAATCTGCATTTTTACTTTTGCTTATTTAAGAACCTTGTAAATACCCTAAGATAGAAGTACTCTGTGGGTTACCATGCTAGCCGTCCATTACCAGAAATCCAGTTAATTAGGGTGGGAATGTCACCGGTAGAGGGCAGGACCTATTTACTATTTCTAGTTTTCTTGCATTTGTAATTTTTTTGAGTTAAAATATGGTACAAATGAGACCTGAATTTACTTTGTGAAATACAAGGGCAGAACAACAAATAGGTTGTGTATACAGTTAACTCTGAATTATTGGCCACAATATATCCACATTAATGAAAAGTCATAATAAAATCTACATTTTAATTTTAATTCAAGATTATTCATGTCCTAATTAAAAGTAAGACTCTCTGGGGATTTTTTGGTCATCAGAAATAGAGGTCACTGCTGAAGTAACATGTACATGTTTTTTTCTGTTCAAGGATTTCAAAGAATATTATAAAAAATGAGGACTCACTAGGATCCTGTGACATATTTATTATTATACCTACCTTGAAAGTAGTCAATAAAAAGAAAAAATTATTTACTCAAGGGCAGACAACAAATGGGTGATAGAGATGAAGACAGGAGTCAGGAGATCCAATGGTTAATCTTGCAAACACCAAGTTGGTATCCTTTCCAAATTTTTAAGGTATTGTTTGCAGGATGTTTTTAAGGTATACAGTCTTAAATTACGCCTTTTAACATTGTCTGTTTTGGAGGCTGATATAAGAATGTTTTTAACCATTTGACTGCTTATTTTTTTAAAAGTCTCTTGTAATCTTATTTGTTTGAAAACCTAACCCAAAATCTTTCACCAGACCTACTATCTCAGTATTAATCTAGTAGCTAAGAGAACTCCAGTCAAGGGCAGTTGCACTATAGTATGGACAAATGTTATGGAAACAGGTGTTTTAGAGAAGGAAAATATAGAACTGCGAGAATCTCCAAGAAGACAGAATGTTATGGAAAATAATATTGTTAACTATACATAAGATTTTCTCTTAGTGTACGCTGTTTACATATAATGCCTAATAAATATGTTTCACTAAAATTTAACATGTCCCTGTGGTATAATTACATAAAACAGGTGTGTATTCAATTTAGCAGAAAAGAAAGAAAGGAATGAAACAAAGGAGGAAAAAATTTCACAAAGCTTAGCACACACTATCTGTGTTTCTGACTTGTAAGATATAATTTTGTTTTGCAAGCTTCTTGAAAGTTACCAGATAAATTTTACTTCTTCAAGTGCATCTGCTTTTACACAATGAAGTGCATTTTGATGGAAATTCTGACAGAGGGGGAAAAAGGAATGTACTTCTTATCTGTAGAGCCTTTTCCAAACCATATCTGAAATAGTAATGAACATGTTGCTCCAATAATATTGACTCAATCAGATCATATGGTGAAACATTTCCAGACATATTGATAAATTCATTGATTCTTCCCATTCTTTTGGTCACTGGACTATAGAAAAAGGGATCACTAGCCATTTGACCTTCATTGTGTATTAAATAAACACCAGATGGTAAGGATTCATTCAGTAAATCTATTCTTTCTTCTTCATAGTCATGTTCACACTGTTGCTTCCCACTGAGTCTTTATCTTTATTTGTCATGGTGCCAAAGCTGCCTCTATAGCACCTTTCATGCATCACAGCTTTCAAATCTTGTCCCATTAGTTTCATTTTGTTTCTATCATAAATAATCTACTACTTTCTCATACACTCTTTCATTACCTAATAATGCTCAGTCTTTGTACAAAAGCGTAAAGTATTAAAAGGTTAGTGAGTACAGTTTGCCCATTAGTATATAGTCTGTGTGACACTTCATTAGAGAAAAATGTAAGCTACAGGTAATAATTATGCATTCTATGAAATATCCATACTTGCAATAACTAAGGATTTTTTTTGTTTGTTTGAATGACCCTTCCATTTTAAACATGTTACTATCTAGAAGCTGATAACATGAAACTTCACTCAGGAAGAGTTAGGTGCCTGGAATTTAGCCGTTTTGAATATCTGACCACTGGACCCCCTTTTTTTGAAAGATATGGACTTGAGGATTTACAACATCATAGTTAAGGCTATTTGGGTGCAGATTTAGATTTCTAAATGACCCAAAGTTGAAAATCAGGATTTTGGTTCTGGACCATTATTAGTTCAAATAGATGAAAACACCCATAGCAATATAATTCAACCTTGTACATAGAAGTGTAGTATGTACTTCTGTGAAAAAAGATGCCCATTATTTTTTTCTCGTCATGAGTTATCGCATCTCAAATATGTTACTGTTTGAAAAAAGACTCCATCCAAATGTCTAATAGAAAACATTTAATAATGGGGTTATATTACTAGTAAAAAGAGAATACAATCAAAAGTTGGTGGTTATTTAAAGTACAACAGCATTATCTCTGTATGCAAACCATGGCTTTGAAATAATACTGTGCTGTGAGTTAGAAAGTTCACCAGCCTTTTAGGGGTTGGGGTTTTTTTTGTGGGTTGTTGGTTGGTTCTTTTGTTGTTTTGTTTGTTTGTTTTTTGTTTTGTTTGTTTGGGGGTTTTTGGTTGGTTTTATTTTTTTTTTAGATTTAGGCATTGCAGTGCAGGTATACAGGAAAGGAGCGAAATTATAAGGAAAAACTTCCAACTCCGTGGCTTTCTGATAGTAATCAACAAATAAGAGACTGTTTTAATTCCCGTGACACAAAGAAACACTAATGCTGCCAAGAGTTTTGATGCTTCCTGGATCTCAGAGTGTATTCTGTTAATCTGCAGGTAGCATAAATAAATAGAAAAGACATTAAATATTCCCCTGTCCCATTACTAATGCATCTTTTTGCATCAGGAAGACCATGCTGAGTCCCACGTGAAAGTTTACTCCCTATAGCTGAAACAGAAAAAACAATATCTGAATTGGGAAAAGGAGGTGCTCTTTGTGGAGGTTTGTTTTTACTGTCTACCTGCCTATTCTTATCTTCTCCTTGGTACTGCAGGAGTCTGAGGATACTAGAAGAGAGAGAGGGGTAAATGGCCAGACTGTTCAGATCCTGCCTACCTTACTGCCTAGGTGACACCCCTTCGCAGTGGTCCATTGCCACAGGCTCAGTGACTGTGACTGCTCAGCTCACCTGGACGAGGCAGTGCCTAACGCCCTGGGCACAGCCAGTTGGAAGTAGGAAAGTTGGGGAGAACTATTAGGTTCAAAATGCATCTCTTAATCATGATTCATTATTGTCACTACAGAAGTTTTGAATATTTTCTGGATTAATCCAAAGAAGCAGCCACTTTTTGAGGGGGAATGAACTATTTTAAACACATGCAGCTTTGTTAATGACCTGCAAAAATGTGTTGCTAATGAAGTAATAGCTTTGGTTTTAAACTTGACTAGGAAAAAAGTTCAGCTTAAAAAGATAAGTATTTAATGTTTCCTACCTCCTTGTGTGCACATTTTCAAGTATTACTTCCCAGGAACAGCTTTTTAACTCAGTGTATATTGCAAAGAACAGAAATTTAACATTGAACCAACTGAAACAGAATACACTGAAAGACAGTGCCACTGCTGTTCTGCATTGCTTAACATTTGTGTTTCCTTTGAAAATCTGACTACAGAGACCCACTGGTTTTGTTCTTTCACTGGCTCCAACACAGAGCTAGCAATGCAGCAGTTGTTTATTGTATCCTCTGTGATGATTACTAGTTCTAATCTGTTTAGTCCTAGGGGGATTTTAGTGATTTTACTTACATTTTATTTTCATTTTATTTTTGAGTTGCTTACAAAATGACCAATTTATCCTATGGGCAGTCTCTTCTGGATATTTAAATTAAGTACTTGACTCAAATGGAGCACTAAATTCATATTTCAATTTACCTTCTTGTAGTTACAATAATTGGAAATGGTATTACTTGGTCAAGGTTATTTTGTGTCCTTAGGCTTCAAAGCAAAAATATTTGGTGGAGGAGGAATGATGTCACTTTAAACCTGCTATTTAGCTCTAAGAGCTGAAAAAGGCAGTGTAACCCCCTCATGCATAAATATATCACCTTAAGTTTATATTTCACTACTTTTTAAAAGTACTGAAGAATATGCCACAATATGTCTTGTTCTAGCAGCTGAAAAATTATGCTATGACTAAAATGACATCATTCTGCCTCCCACAGAATGTTTTGGCTCTGAGAGCTCAAGGAGCAGATGAAATTAGCATAAAATGTCACTGTCATACAGAAAGGAAGAAAAAATATTAACATCTTCTGCATTTCTTTCACAGATCTGAGTAGGAGGTCACCATAAAGCATGTCACAAGAACTTTGAGGGTAGAATAGAGCCTTTTGCTGAGGGCCAGTACAACAAGCATTGTTGAAATTTTCAAAATAGGGCTTACTGTAAATCAAGATGGTCTGTAGGATTTGTGTTTCTTCTGTCCACTAAGAGTTGCTCCACAGGACTCTCTCATTTATCTTTATATTAACATTAGCCAATTTTTAAATTGTTCCTAGGTTCAATTTAGAATGATCAGTAGTGCTCTAAAACTAGATAATGAACCTAGCTGACACAATTCAGTTTTTCTTTTATTTATACCATTGTATCTCAGAATCTTACAGAAAAATCGTGTTCCCATTGTAGTAAACTATTCTGTGGTCAAACAGTAAGACATTCCCTGACTTAAAGAGTTTAAAACCCAGATATCAAAAAGGATGTGGTAGGCTGGAAAGAAAGCCAGACAGCAATCAGGAGGGTGGGAGGGCAAAGTAACAAACTGAACAAAGCTTACCAAAAAAAGATCGAGGTCTCACCTCACAATATTTAACCAGTGTGAAATAAAAATGTTTCTGTGGCTATCACAGAAGACTTGTGATTTAAGAGTCAATGCCCCTTTTCTTTTAAATTTTAACAGAATTTCCTGTGAATAAAATTGACGTGTGCAAATCTTGAGGCTTTTTAACATCAAGTGAGGGGTGGTCTAGGTGTTGATAGAGAACTTAGTAAGCAGGAAGGCTTAATGTGGAAATCAAAAGATCTGTCTTGATCATGCTAATTTAAAGTACCAGCTACACATTTGTGAGAGATCGCAAAGGTAGGTCACAATGCTGGATGTGGGTAGGTGTTTAGTCAACAGCTAAGATTGTGCGATCCTGACATAAGGAGCGAGGCGCAGAGAGTGAAAAATTGCTGATCGAGGGCACAGTAGTAGGAGAAATATACTGAAAGAGGGAGACTGGAATGGGAGGAAGCATCAAAGAATGTTTCTGAAGGAATGATGAGAAATGAGAAAAGAATAACAAGTGAAGGAAGACAGCGATAGATAAAAATTTCGATATCTTTTAAAATAACACAGCACTGTAAGATGAAGCAGAACTTCTGCATTATATCCAGAAAAAAAGTCCTAATGGAGCAGTGCAGATGGCAATAACCAAGTAATTCTTGACAGTATGGTTCTCACTGTATTTTACTGGTCTAGATAAGACTGGAAGGAACAATATTAGCCACTGAGTTCAATATAATGTTGAGTTATAATGTTGACTTGGTTAGCTTGGATGTTTTACCTGCTGTTTATAGAGAATTGAAGTCACTACCAAAATGAAGAAATACAAATGAGGCTTCTTATATTTAGTTTACATTATTGATAACTCTTGTAGGATGATTGAAGGTACAGAAAATGCAACAGAAATAGAAGATGTTTCTTTAATAATCAACTCTAGCCTGAAAGTCAAAATTATTAGAAAATGTCATATTTTGCTTCCTTGGTACAAACTTCCTTCCTTTTTGATTTCACTCACTAATAATCAAGATAAGTATTTCCAATGTGGCTTCTAATTTTTTTCCTTTATTAAGGATAGCTATGCTTGTTTATGGAACCAAATAACTGAAACCATGGTGGCATCCAAATTCATGAGATGTAGACATTGCTGACCAAATGCAGCACATATGTATATAGAGAAGTATCACTGCTTATTTAAGTCCTTCTGGAACAAAGGCAGAAAAAAATTTAGAAAAAGAGGAGAGCCAGAGATAGAGTCAAAATTCCTGTTCCCCCAGCCCCACACACAACCTCCAGTATATGAAGAAATTAAAAGTCAAAGCAAAGGTTCAAGGGTTTGGCAGGAAGGTCACCTGAGTGAGCAAATTCAGTGGCATGAGAACAGTGTTTTGACCTTCCAAGATGAATTTACTTGGCAGAAATATTATGCCTAGTAATAGAGAATGAATAAAAAATAGATAAAAGATGTCACTGAGAAGAAGAGCAGTATGATTTATTCAGGTATGCATAATGTATAGGGAGTTTCAGACACTTGCTGAGGGTTAAGTACACGGTAAGAGAGCTGAAATCTTACGGGTGGAAGCCAAAGTTTGAGTCTCTAGAATTTGATGGAAATCACAGTTGCGCTGGAGAACTGTATGACGAAGCCAATGAAGAGAAAAGGGAATAAGGAGAGAATAAAGAGAAACTGGGCTTTACAAGAGGAGGTTGACCCAGCAACTGATTCCTAAAATTGCTTATAAGCCTTACCAAAAAAAAAAAAAAGTCTTAATGCATATTCTTTTGTAGCATAAGTGAGAGGTCACTTGTGACTTCAGCTGCAAAAATGCTGCTCTTTCCTAGCTGTTGATTTCTAGCACTAATTGAAGGATCTATGCAAACCCAGGGTACTGCGGAGTAGCTGAAGAACATTTATCACAACTTGAGCCTGGGGATCTTTTGTCTAAGTTGCAATAGCTTGTGGAGTAAACAGACGGAGAGGTACGATGATAACCCTATCATTCATAGATTACTATGGTAACAGTCTAGATTAGGTTGATATTTTGTGGTTGAATATGCAGTTTAAAAGCAGTATGATCATATCTTCTCAGATATTATGATGTTTGGCATCTACTGAGTATTTAGAACACTGCTTTTACTGAAAACAGCATTGGTATGACACAATTAAATTGTTGGGCTATCACTGCCTGAAGATGGTGATGTTTAACTAAGAGGTGAGGAGTACACTGTGCCCAGAAAAAGCTCCCTGTTTGAATTTCATCAGTATCACATTACCAAGGGCCATGAAGCAACAATACACTCTCTCAGCTCATCCAGTGGCACACTCATGCCACACGTGATTTCTCAGGAATAAATATTTAATATTTCCTATTTTTCATTGCAATATGATAAAATATTTCTATGAGGAGAAAATTAGGAAACAAATATGGAAGTATATAGACTTTCAGAGATCACTTGCAGGTAGTTTTTAAAAAATTTTGGCTGTCAGCAGATGAGGAGGATGGGGCATTTCTCCAGAGCAATGTACATTAGTGCAAATTAGCACATATGTCAGTCTTTGAAATGTCAATTTCTCTGACACACTAGTGTAATGAATTTTCTGAAAATTGAAAAAATAATAGGAGAGAGAATGTTTAGCTGTGTAGAGGAGTAAAATTTGTCTTAAAAAACTTGGCAAATTTCCATTTCCATATCCATTACTAATCTGCTCCAACATGATTCATGTTCACAAATATGCATACATTATTAAGGCATGCACAGCTGGCCAGATCCTGAGTTCCTTCATGCAAAAAAATTCATTACTTTTAATCAGCTAAAGAAGAGGGATAGTCTTCTGATTGTGAGAGATCAGAATCTGATCTACTTGGTTTATATAGTACTAAAAGTAGTATTCAGCATCTTGATCTTCTAGTGAAGTTCTGTGTTACATTTCAAATTGAAATGGTTTAAACTTTTGCTAGCTGTTATCCTCTGTCTGACATATGAAATAAGTGAATTCAGTACAACATTGTGAGATTCAGGGAGCTTAATTCTCCAGGTTTAGAATGAAATGGAATAAAAATGTTTTTGAATGTCAATAGGATCAAATTATGCATTGCTGTCCAGCAAACAGTAAGTTTTGATTAAGGAAAGTCTTCAGTTTGGGTCCACATTTATCTTTAAATATTGTAATTGCTTTCTAAATAGGTAGATACGCACACATACAGACTTCCAATCGATATTGTAAGCACTTAATATAAAACTATTCCACTTAGTCTTTATGCGTAAGTGCTAGGTTTTATAATTACAGCTGCATTCAGAATCTAATAAAATTAAGAAAAGACTTGTTTAAGTTCCTATTCTTAGCTTCTTATTCAGATGCTTGTATATTTTACATATCCTATAATATAGACCTATATTCTAAGACTTAGAAACCCTCTTACTGGTTTGTGTCACAGCCAGATTTGTCTTAGTGCCATTATATTTGAAAGAACAGCATTAAGGAAGCCTTTCTTTTCAGTTCCTGATTGTGATTGCTAGCATATCAAATTTATTCCCTTGTAATCCAGATCATTTTCCAGAAGCTTTGAGAACTATATGTAGTAGTTTGTCAGAGAGCTCACAGAAACCCTATACTGACAGACCAAAAAGCCCTTCGACTGTCACTTTATGTCATTAACAATTTCTAAACCCATTACAGATGGGATGGACTGATTAGAACTGAGGAGGGAGGATCTTTTTCCCAGCCAGAAATATCCCCTGAGACTTTTCCTCCATGTGAAGTTTCTAATGATTAATGGGAGAAAAATAGGACCGCCCGCCCCACAGTTGCCACACACTTTATTTAGGAAAGAGGTTATTTTTATTTCATGATCTGCTTGCATTGGATGTCTTTAGAAGTTAAATATTAACTGGATAATTTTTTAAAAGAGCTAGCAAAATAAAAAACAAGCTCTACACTCTAATTGCTCAGTTTTTTCCTTACTTTTCAATATTCGCTTTTTATAGCTCACTGTAATTTGTACAAATAGTGCTAAAAGACTAAAATGTTTATCTTCTACCCCCCACACCTCCCTTCCATTCTGATGTTTTATTTCTGTAAATGAAAGCTACAGCTGGAATATTGTTTTACTACAAATCTCACACCAGCACTGTCGGTTGTGATGTGACACCAGAGATTCTTATCTGTAGGCTGGGTTGGAATTATTAAACATTCTCACATTGTGCAAAGTGTTGAGGATGAACAGCAGTGCAGTGAGGTGCATCCAACACTTCTGTGCTTCCCACCTGATCCTTGAAATATGACTCTTTTAAGAGGCTAATATTTGCGTTATATAGAAGTGACAATATTCAAGCACTAACATGTACTGGAAATATTGCTGGATTCTACATTCCTCTGAGTTCTTTTCTGAAGAAAAAATTTGAGGGGGGAAGGAATAATGCAGATCATTCGAATAAAAAGAAGGAAAAGGTATTATTTCTACCAAAAGTATCTTCAGTGCTTTTATGAGAGGAGAATTTCCAGTTAACCCAAGTGATTAGCTTTCTTTGAGCTGACATAATGTTTTATCACCTTTAAAAATAAGGAACTAAAAAGGGAAGCAAAAATGCATTTCTGAATGGCTAATTTTATTTTTGTTATCTGACAAATATTGTTGTATTCACAGTGTCTTCACTTTCACGATAATTATTAAAATGGAAACACTAACAGGACCACAGATTCAAGACTGTCCTAACCACTCGAATAATAAATCTGCACTGCTTTTATGGACACGTCAACATGAGGTGTAGAAAGGGAGTGACAGTAAACTACTGTTTGTACTATAATTACATACACTTAAAATGCATGAGCTAAAGTTAGCTCACTAGTCTAATTCTACTGAGTAACTGTATACCACATCACATGAATCGGATCTTACAAAGCAAAAGGTCCACAATAATGCAACTGTCATGGACATGGAAGTCTGACAAAACACCTAGATGCTCTCCAAATGCCTGGCACGGGTGAGATGATTTATTTCATTATGTGCTATAATAAGGTTGTTCAGAAAGAGGCTACAGGGGCAAGAGAGACATAGGAATCGATCCAGAACTACCCTAGCTTTCCATATAATACTGCTAGGAAGTAGCTGCCTGAGACAATAACGAAGGCTGGGTAAGAGGAAGAACCTGATCCCAATTACAGTCTGGTTGGGATATGTAATTTTATTGCTGAAAAAACCAAAAGTTTTCTTCAGGGTTTTCTTCTTTTTTTTTTTTTTCTCGTCTGATTTTTTTTTCATTCTCTACTTTTATGGTTTATAAGACCTAGTAATAGAACTACAGAATTACATCACAATACCATCTCTCTCCTCTTACACATTTTCTAGCATTGCTACCTCACCCAAAATATCCAAATAACAACACAGTGCCTTCAAACCTGGATCAGCTGGGAACTGCTAGGAATACAAAGAAAGTAGGTCTAATGCTATACCCAGCATGAGAAATCTTCTATCAGAATTTTTCAGAGAATTTTTCTCTATGTGAGATAAAATCATATATGTAAAATTATATATGTGCAATTATATGTAATGACTATAGTTTCCAAGCCCATAACATTGGTGGAAGTAACAACCTAATAACTAACTAGTTTCAAGCAACTAAAGCCAAACAGGACATTAACTGAAAGGGAAAAAAAATCTTTCTAAATTGTCACGAAGATTAGAAGTCTGCACAAAAATTGTTTGTTCTAAGTTATACCGCAATACAATTTAAAGGAGAATAAATACTAGACATGAAAACTGAGAGTCCAAAACACAGTTTGAAGTTATGTTCTCTGTTTTCTAAGTCAGTCTTGTAAAAACCCAGTCACTTGTTAGTTTTGGCCATACTTTGTTTTTGTTTTTGTTTTTTAATTAATTAATGTTGTCATGGCAATGGGAAATTTTTATTTCTGGAGTGCTGAGCAGCCATGCTCAAGTTTAAATCAGTGGGAAGAGCAGGTGCTCAGCACCTTTGAAATGAAGTTTGGTGGACAATAGAATTTGTAGTCAATGTTTCTGATGATGTTAACCTGAGCTTAGCAAATGCAGATGCTTGTTCCATGTAAAAACTTTTTCCTCATTTAGTGACTTCATTGTCCCCTGAGCTTTACCTTTCTGTATCAGAAATCTCATTCTGATTAATGTTCCTGGGTGGGTGGAAGGGTTCAATTTGTACTTCACACTAGTATCAATACTGCTGTTTGAACATGCTTTTGTTAGCTTAATAGTTTTGTTTTCATAAACAGTTGGTGCCATAATACTACAATTGGTCCTGCTGAATTTGTCCATGTAAATTAGGAATACTTCAAGCATATTGAACAGTGAAGTAAAGGAAAGCTGCAAAAGTAGATTTTCTCAATTAGGTCTTTTCTAACCTTAGGAAAAGTAATGTCTTAAAAATCATTTTTAAAATTATTATACAGTCAAGTTCTGTCTTTTAATTTAACTTCAGAAATATACCTTTCAAAGAGGTATTTATTGTATGTACTCATTAATGTATGTAGAAGAGCTATCAAAGACAACAAAAGGAATATATATGGTAAGTCAGTCTTTTGATATTGTCACAAATCCATGCCTGTTGTTCTGTTACAAACATGTGAGAATGTTTCAAGAAAAATGGTTGAAACTTATAAATTAAAGGTTCTTCAATATTGCATCTGGCTGTAACTTCTAATTAACATTTTAAAGGCTACAGTTTAATTTAAATGAATGGCAGGCCTTTGACTGCACAAGACAGCTCATGAACATGATTACAACAAAGTAATTTCCCTTTGTCAGATACAGACTTTCAGTAATAGTGTTCTCTTAGCTTAATAAAGTTAAGCACCACTTACAATCGGCACTTCATTTTGCTTCTTTCTATTATATAGAATGGTGGTTGTTCAGTTCTCATAGCAGCCATCTGCGTAGGTGTTCATTTGTACTCTCCTGCTGTGTGGGTACTCTGTCTAATTCCCAAGCTTCTAGCTTTATAATAGTTTCACAAAATGCTGTTTGAATTTTTATAAGCTAGTTTTCATTATCATTAGTTGAATGTTCCAAAGCTTTATACTGCCCAATATGGTTCTATTTTGACTTATGTTTGTATGCATTGATAATGTCTCTGTGCTGTAATATTAGTGTTACAATATCCACTGGAAAAACTTGTTGTATAAGTAAGTTGAAATTTATAACGTTATAATTTATTCTATAATCTTCCCTTTCCCCCCAAAATTAAATAAAATTATAGATATATTTCAAAATCATGATATAGTTTTCATTTAAAAGTTTGATTCTTTTTCAATGCAGCTGCAAAATTTGTGCAGGTTAAAGATATCCTAATGGGTAATGCGTAATCTAATAAATTGGAACATTCTGATACTGGTTTGTTACTATCTAAGACCCCTTGTTGCTGCTAGTTCCTGTAGTTCTGCCTCAGACAAAAGGGAAGGATGTGATGGAATGGCATTCTGTCATTTTTTCTGTATTACTTTGCCCTCCTCTCTCAAGTGAATTCAGCCATTATTACCCCTTTGCTTAGAGCCTGTTAGAGCATTCCACAATAGAAGGTCTCCCTTGTGTTCCTCAAACGTGTCTTGCGTTCCCTTGGAGAGGCATATTTGGAAGAGCAATTAAGCATTGTTGTTTGCAGAAGAAAGCAAGACATCTACTCATATTCTATACTTACATGAGGCCCTCCTTCTTAGGATCCCAGAATATTCTAGAAGTATTCATTAAATTTATAACACTAACTGAAGCATATACTTTCCACATGTATATTATAGTTATGGTGTGGATGATTAAACAGAGTCCTGCAAAGGAAAAATGAAAATTACTTGTTAAGTAATTTTTTTAAAAAACCAAGTAACTGGCAGAAATGGAGTGCAGCTATCATGGTTCTTAATACTTCTCTGTAGTTTAAAATCTGTAGGCATTTGGAAGAAGGAATCGTATTTTGCCTTAGTTATTTACCATTGAGGGAATAGTTGTTTTAAAATGTATTACTGTTCAGTATAGCCTTTCAAAACTTTTATTTGAAATACATACAAAATCAAGAAAAATCAGAATTAAATGACTGTTTTCCTCAGTGAACATAGGCTAGAAGTAGCCATCTATCTAATTTAGCTTTCCCACCCCATATTAATGGAGTGATTAAAAATAAGTAATCCCTAAACTGGGGTACAAAATACTTTCTTAAATATTCAGGAAAATATTTTTTTATTTTGGAATTTATATAATTTAATTTATTGATTAAATATTCATCAAATTTTCATATTCTAATGCTTTGAAACAAAAATACATGTAGCTTGAAATTAGTTTTTTAAAATAAAATGACAAAGAATTATGCAATAAGCTCTTAAACACTTGTCAGAAATATTTTGAAACATTGAACTAAATTCTTAGATGTCTTGTCATTTGCCTATCATATCTCAGGCAAACTTTTCCTATTTTGCAGTGCAAGAAACTTGTACTTTCAGTAGATTCATAATATTATCCCTAAAACTGAAGATGGGATTGCTAAGAGCATAGAAAGAGTTCCTTTGTCAGATGGGAAGAATAGATAAGACTGAAGTCTTTTGGAATTTGGGTATGAGTTTCAGTCATGAATGCTACACCTTGGCTGAGGTGTAATAAAAAATTATTTTAGCAATCACTGTGTACAGTGCATCTGAAAACCTAATGGAAACAGAAGAAACACGGTTGTCTGGATGAATCTGAGTGGAAACAATACTCCTTCATCTCTGCTTACTAACTCTCAAGAGTTATTGTTTCACTCTATGACCATAGCATAAATTTTGTTGAGTAGGAATTCCTATATGCCTTGATGCCGCATATCAATTACTGTTAGAGAATGGTGCTTAATTTTTTTCACATTTTCAGAACATTGAAGATGCCTTGCTTTAAAATCCATGCTAGAAATCCCAATCCAATTAGGTCAAGGAGAGTTCTTTTGTTTTTCACTGCAGCCAAAATTTCACTTTCCATTCTTCATTTAAATATCCGAACATCAGGGAATCCTCAAGTTTGTATCTGGCAATAGGAACAATGTAGTTTATTCTGAGATAAGGTGTTCTGTTAAGGTTGGATCTCCAATGGTCTGTTTTTCATGAAGCACAAAGGTTTGTAAGTATTTCTGTAAATCAGCCTGAACGTGTGAGATTTTTTTTGCTCTAGTTCTGGATTCAGTACATGCTCACTAATCTAAAAAGCCCTGCATGAGCCTGAACCTAATTAATTCAATGATCTGCAAACTCCATGAGTCTTATCATGGCAACAGCAACAGATGATGCTTCTTAAATTTACATCCTTTAGAGTGCACTTAATAGGATCAGAGCAGTCACAGAGAAGAATACTCAGTTATGGAAGTTGTTTCTACCAGTAATCGAATTGAGTATGGTTCTTTCCATTTGCAGACACCCGCAGTCAGAAGAAGAATATTTTCTTATTGAGTACTAGATTTGTCCTGAAATGTGTACAAAATGATCATACAAATAAGAAGACCTCAAGGAGAAGGAACTGTAGTTTTACTGCTGTTATGGCTGGGGTTTTGCACAAGACAATTCATGTAAATAGCTCAAGGAAGAATGATGGGCATTTTGAAAATACATGTGGAAATGTATATTACAGCAATCTGAGTGCCTTGAGATAAAGTGAAAAACCCAGGGGTCTTGGTGAGCTATTTTATGGTTCAGCTGAATTTTTATTTCAGTCCTTCTAATTAATTCTTAAGCTTTAGTTCATAATAAGAAAGCAAGTTACGCTCTTTATTTATTTTTTCAGCGTTAGCTGAAAAGGACTAGGACTGCATCCAAATCTTTAAAGTACCAATGAACCAAATATACTTTTTTATCTTAGAATCTACTCACAAAAAGTGCAGATGGCACCACCAATAAATGACTGTCATGGACCAAGATCTTTTCTATGCAAATGACTAATGCATCACTACGATTCTGTCAGAGCAACAGAAAGAGGCTGCCAAAAAAAAATCATATCATGATCAGTGAGTGTTTCTGATTGTTCACTGTTTGTAGCACATATGGATCCTCTGAAATACAGAACACCTACCTAAAAGAAATACTCAAATCATTATGCATCATGAACTTTTGCATGTGTTTAGAATGTTTTAAGGAAACTATTTGGTCTACAATAAACAGACATATTTTCCCAGTGTCATTACAGCAATAGCTGTGTTAAAAAAAGAAACAAAAAAACCCACCAAAACAAAACAAAAAAATAAACAACACATTAGAATCTATGCTTTAATTTAAAAAGGAATAATCAGGACAGTTTGAAACTGAGCTGTCTTAAGCCTTTCTCATAGGCTTCTTGAAACGTATCTATAGTGTGAAATGTAGCTATGTAATAAACATTTGAGGAACAGGAAGGAGGAAGGAGATAATTATTCTACTTATAAAACTTTTTATTGTATTGACTGTGGAACATAGCTGACTTCTAACAGTCTTGTGTCCAGTGTGAGAGATGACTAGACCCCAATATCTATACAGCGATTAAAAATATATCATTTTCCATAAACGCCAAATGTTTAATAGAAACTTATAAGGTATCAAAACCTGTATACACAACAAACCAACTCAATGGGAAATAAATGCACAGAATTTTTGAAAGGTGACAAAAATAAAATAGAGAAAATCTAGTTCTACTGAAAACCACTGACAAATTTGGAAGAAGAGGCTCAATGCAAAGATCAGTTAAAATTAGAGTATTTCTTGAACACTCCTTTAAAATGGAAATACATGTTTAAATCAATTCTTTCTATGAGTCCCTATGGCACTGTGAGAAGAGCATGGCATCGTTCCTCTCAAACTGGCATGGTTTCAAAATAGATGGGTTTGACTGGGGAATGAGCTCAGAGACTCTCAGTCACCATTAAAACTCTATTGCAAAGATTATACTCTAGAAAACAATTTAGGAAAAAAAGTAGATGTTTGCTTTTTCCAGAAGCAGCAAGGATTCAGGACTTAAGAGGGAAGCATCTACTGCTGGGAGAATTCACATGCCTCAGTAGTTCGGATAAGTTTCCTGCATGTCAGATCTCCTGTGTAACAAAGACCATTTCCCTGTTAATCATGTTATAGTTTGAGACATCTGAAGATATCTGTCATTCAAGATTTTGCAGTTAGGCAGGTCTCCAGGATGGAAGAGATTTTAAAGCTAGATGAGACGCCTACAATCATTTTGTCTGAAATAACCTATTCGGATTATTGCATACTCTTCAAAAATTTATCCCATCTTTATTTAATTTAAAGTTATAAAGAAGTGCTTTGTTCCAGTTGTGTTGTCACATCCAGTGTGGAATTTATGTCTTGTCTAGTTCTTCATTTTTCATACACTGAATCAGGTTGGATTTTGTTTTGTTAGAGTAACAAATCACCTATTTTTTTTCATTTTACATATTCCTATACTCTTAACAAATCCCTTTTTAATCTGCTTTTGGATAAATAAACCAGATATAGCAGCTTACATCTGGATGGAGAATGCTTCTGTATCTCAACCTGCTGCCTGAATTTTTTCCTTCAATAAATTTATAAAAACCCCCTGCAAATAGTGTTCCACTCATGCCTTCATTATTGCCATGTAATGAAATTGTCTTCTTATTCATCTCACCTAATATTACTCAATGTAAGGGTATGTATCTATTCTGAGCTGGTCAGGGTTCCCTCTGTAATTAAAGGAGAAGGAAAAGCAATTCTACAATGTCAATCATCCTATTTTAAGACGGATGACTCACCCTCTGAAATATTTGTATCTCTCTCTTAACTACACAGGGAGCCTAGAGTGCTGGTTAGATTAGATTTCTACCTTTCAGGCAGCTACAATAGGTGAAAAGATTCCCAAGTATATGGTGAGTTATTTCCATTCCTTCACATGAGACTTGATTTGATTAAATGAATTAAATCCTATAGGTAAAACAGATGGGAAAAAGCCTGCTTTGAAAATCTTTTTGAGACTTCAGCTCTAACCACTTTGCAGTTTCAGAACTTTAGTTGTGCATACTCCCACCAATTTGTATTTAGGAAGCTGGGGCATTTTACTCAGGAACACACGCTTGCAGGTATACAGTTTTGTGAGCCTATTTCTTCAAGGAGTTATGCAAAATAATTGTTCAAAGCCTTAACAATATAGATGTAGCTATTAATTTTTTCATAGCTTAGTTTGTCATCAGGAAAACAGTGATAATGTTTCTCGTTTGTTGCATTTGCTTGCTAACTGTATTCTTTCACTTAGTTTGCAATCTATTTTGAACTAGGGTCATGTCTCTGCTCTGTTTCTGTGGCACCTGAAGGTTGTGGTCTATAGACAACATTATAATGCAAATAATTACTGTTTATATTCGTTGACTATTTAGACTTTGACATCCATTCTTTACAACATCTAATGCAACAGAACTCTGATCTCTTTTGATACTTCCAAGTTTGCTGTAGTACAAATAAAAATGGCATGAAGGAGTTTTCTTTAGAGGCTTAAAGATGATTAAGTACCTGCATCAACAGTGCTGCCATGTGACCTGCTCACCCAAATCTGTTAGTGGTGGTCCTCTTCACATAAAAGTGTGGGGGGTATGTTTCTTTCTATGATTATAATTGTTTGGGTGCATGGATATCAGCTTCTTAGAGTGCATTAGCAAAACATCTAAAATTATGCTCTGGCCCTGAGCTGCACTCAAACACTTGAATCAGCCATGTCCCCTTTCACCAGATTTCGGTGGTAGATCTGCACCTATACATTTTTAATTTGTACATATCAATCTGAACACTTTCTTGTGGAATAGATTTTGGTCTTTGTGGAACAAAAATCAGAAAAATAGGTTTTGCTCTTCGAGTCCTGGTAACCAGGTTTAATTGTCCAAGTTACCTAGTAATCAAGGGTGGGATCAGAATGGATCTGTAAGTGTTCGTGGCATTGTGACAGACCAAAAGAAGAAAAAAAAAAAAAGTAAAACCAAAACATTCCTAGTGTAACCAGTGCTGAATGCTTTAATTTCTTAAAAATTAGTCTGGAAAAATTCCCAGATCATACATCTGTCATGCTAATTTACAGAGGCTGAAGTCTAAGGGAGAAGCACTGAAGATGATCATTCTTCCTCTCCCCTTCCTCTGTTCAGCATGATTACTCCCTCCCCCAAATGTTTGCTGACTACCTGGCAAGTTTAAGCATGAACACCTGTATTCTAGCTAGAGTTTTCTGTATGCTGGTAGGTGCCATTGTTAGTCCATCTGTTCAATATTTTTCTTATGCATTGTCTAACATCTCATGGGCTGGTATTTGTAGTTGGAGTCTGTGACAAAGAAGGAACAGGAGACAACATATTTGTTCCCCACCACCACCTTGGTTATTCCACTTAAAGTATCTGCTATAGTTTGGTTTATTTTTTATTTCTGTCAAAATGCAGCTGTGGTACTATAAATGACAAGTCATCCTCAGTCATCTTGAAATCACCAGGGTTCAGCTCTGATCTCATTTTCACAGGTTCTATGTCAAATATGAACTGTTCCTGATTGCCTCCAGTTTCTGTGGCCAGAATCAGACACATAGTTTTAGATGTATATAGATCCTCCTAGTTCACAGAAACTGCTGGAAAGTTTTTTTTTCTTTTCACCAATATCCAATCTGGTTGGTGACAATTTAGTATAAAAAGACCTATTCATTTTTCAGTTTGCAGATTTGTTTTGGTTTTAAACATGAATTTGTCTTTATAAAAGCTGTGGTAGTTATTGAGATAGATGTAGTAAGTGTCATGATGCTACAAAAATGTTCTAACTTCTACTACAAAATATACTAATGTTCCGTCTTAACACTAAATTAATTGCATTGCATTGACTGACACTTAAATTGGATTTTTGTGTCATTCAGTTGTCAGTCTAGTTCATCAGACACAGAAGTATCTAAAATGAGGATGTGTGAGAAGTTTAGATGTTCAATAGTCAACTTAATCTTCTGATTTTAATCATTCATAATCCAGTTCTTAAGAAGGCTTAAACTGCTCAGAACAATTCTTCTTTTTCTTATATTATTACAATTTCTTATAATATTATGATAACACGAGTTGCAAAACTAATGTGAGCCAAAGAGCTTTACTTCTAAAACAGTGAGTTGTGTTAGACTCAGAGCTTCAAATTTGACCAACTCAGTAAGCTTTGTAGCATTGTCTGGATAATGCTAGAACAGAAGGATATTTTTTTCAATTTAATTGAGTTGCTTAGAAAACTACACTCTCTTTTTTTATAAGGCACCTTTGGACAAATCTGGAGACATACCCAGTTCTGATGTCTCTGGTTCAAGAGCTGCAGCTTTAAAGGGGACAAGCTGGCCTCTGTAGAATGATTTGAGGAAATGAAATTATTTTCAAGTGTCTATGCTTCCTATATAAGCAATATGTATATATCTATAAATACATATATAAACCCCACACACTGCGTGCTGCCAACAGTCACTATGAATGAAATGCAGTGAGAACAAGCAGAGAAAGCCTGGTTGCTGTCTTATGGTTAACCATTTTGTTACACCCATTTTTTTTAAATTCACAGATGTACACTTTCTCTTTCATGATGAATTCCCTTTAGTGGCACACATTAAAAGAATTTAGATATTTAATTCCAAAGCTGTATTCCTGAAATTCCTGTTCAAATCTCATATAGTAAAGGTATTTGTATTGCAGAGGTGCTACAATCTGACCATAAATTTCCTTTGTACCTGCAGCTCCGTTTTATAAACTGGAGCCTACACCATACTTAATAAGATCAATGAGCTTGTTACTTATGCATCTGCTCTGAGAGATTTAAACCAGTGAAACATGTCTAAAGCTGACATACTGGGATGAGATTCACACAAATCTCACTGGTGCTACGCTTTCACCAAATGGTTGTAGGCCTCACTATAGAAATGGAGCACCTGAGCTTACTTTCACAATACTTTCAATCAATCCTTCTGTTTGGAGAAACTGCCACATTAATAAGTGTAATTAAATGAAAGCTGACATCAGTGAGAGAATTTCCATTTGTATCAAAAGATTCTGAGTGAGTCACTGGATAGAGAGCAATTTTAGATGCCATTTCAGCCTGGTCAACACTTCAGCTTACCTTTCATTTACTAAGAATTTCTACCTGTAAAATAACAGTGTAGTGAAGCTTTAGGGGTGTACTTTAGCAGCTCTAAAAATGTTGGAAAAACCCTAGCACCAACAATCTGCTGGCATTAAAAAAACACACTCCAGACGGGGCCATTACTATTTTAATGTTGCTTTATAGGTATTTTAAAAGAACATGTAGCCACAGCAAAAACTTACATAAATAATAATACAAAAGATCCATGTTTTCATTACCAATAGAATGAGTGAACGGATGTTTGCAATGTTCTGCTTTGTATCTAACTTTACTTGGCAACAGAGGCAATATTTATAGTAAAGTCTATCACCGCTTATTAATGTTATACATTAGACTATTTTGCTATTTCAAAAAATGTTAAAATATGCTGAAACATTTTCAAATAAGACAAGTAAAATAATCTAACAATTTATTAATTGTATTTCATTGTTTATATAGTAAAGCATGATGAACCACTGAATGAAGCAATGTAAATATATTCATTTGATCTATCCTAATTGTTGTAAGCATTTATGAAGCCTTAATGAAGCCTCAGGGGAACAATTTCCCACCTTGTTTATTTAAAAATTGCCAAAAAAAGTTCTAAACCACAATTTTCAAGTAATTTATATAAAAGCAGAGGAGTAAGCAATTCATTTGTGATATACATATTATTGCATTCCTGATTATGAAATATCCTTCTTATGAGGAAATTTCTGTTTGATGCATTTTACAAATGCTTGGAGATACAATGTTGCTTGCTTTTAAATATATAGTAGGAAAATATGTTATTTATTAGATTTCAAATATTGAACTGACAATTTAATTTTCCTTGAAGTGACTACACTAAGCAAAGTAATTGTATAGACTAATAATTTACTCAAGCCAGAAGTTTTAAAACAGCTGAGTATATTTCCTCATAATCAACTGTGGAGTTTAAATGTAGAATGGTTATACACTAGCAGTGAATTTTCACAGGAAAAATGTTAGGGTTCAGTTCTGAGATGTCTTATATAAAAAGTTGAAACAGTTCTATTTCAAGGAGTTATTCTTCTATTTTTTCATTAAGGAATTGACAGTTTTCCTGACATTAGCTGCACACAAAGTAGCTAATGGGTATTTCCACTAGACAACAACTGTAAAGTTCAGATTTGCAAAATAAACAAGGTTCATAAGTACTGCAGATTGCAGGGAAGCCCCAGATCCTTCAGTCCATCACTTTCATTTGGAGGTTTGATTTGTATTCTCTACGGAATCCACTCAGGCTTGACAGGGAATAACCAACCTTATAACCCAGCAGGATTTTCTTTTTCTTTTACAAGCTTCCTAAAGCTCCATTTTGCTACAAGGACATTCAGGTCATTTGTGAAGATAAAAGTCTAGTTGTTGATGAAAGGGATGCAGGTTTTTGCAGGTGGAGTAGAGGTGGAAAAAACAGAAGAAGGGTTATCTGCTTTGGAGGAGGTGCTTGGACAGACTGATATATTACGGGTGCTATGCAAACTTTAAAATGCCATCACTTAGTCCCACCCTGGAAAACAGCTACCTATAACTCTTATTGGGAAGTTTCATATTATGTCTTCATGTTTTCAAGATTAAATCTGTTCATTTTTGTCTCCTGTTTGAAAAGTCAGAATTGTAAATTCTGCTTTTGAAATCAAAGTCTGGTAGCAGCATGCATAGCAATAGAAAATAAAGATACTACCCCTAAGATACACATTCAGAGTTTGCAAGGACATCTGCCTTATGGATCCCTATGAAGATACAAATCTTCTTTGAGAAATAGGACGTTAGTAAACAATTTTGCTGATGAAGTGCAAGCTGGAACAGAATTCAACTTCTTTTTCTGTGGCTACATGTTCTCTTCAGTGCTGACAACAGGAAAAAATAGTAGAAACTTGTATTACAAAATAAGCAGAGCTGACTGAGAACACAAGCAAAGATTCATTTGCCTTTCATTTACCCTTTTGCTACTATTTTAGTTTAACTAGTCTGCTATAACTTGTCTTGTACCAGTGCACCTGATAATCAGACAATTACTATTTTAATTTAGTAAATAATTGGTGACTTTAAAAATCTCATATAAGGCTTTATAAATCCCTCACTTCTTAATAAAAATATTTCTAAAGATCTGAAGGAAATACAAATACGTTTGAATTAATAATTTAAAATACCTTTTAATCTTCTTTGTTGCTGTTCTTGTAATGATTTTTTCCAGGCTAAACTGGCTTGAATTTATTGGTTAAACTTTGTTCTTTATAAATTCTTTGTAATTTGTAATGTAACCAGAATGTGGTATTGTAATTGGATATGGTATTTCTTATTGCTAGAAGAGAAAATGCACAATTTAATTGTGTAAATTAAAGATTGCCCTACATATATTTATTCAAGTTCTTAATTTTTACATTATTTCTTAGAAAAGTGACTAACTTAGTGATTATCTTTTAGTCTGGATTTGAGTGAAGTTAATTTTGTACAAAAATTTGAAAACTGTTCAATGCAAAAATTAGAAAGGTAAAATTTGTTGCTTAAGCAAAACTATTAGCTGTGTTGGATAAATAAGAAAACTATTCAGGAAAGCATCATTTGTGTGTAAACAAACAGCCTCCTAGTAAAAGCTAAGTAAGCAAAGTAGTCACCATTGTGTTCCCCGACAGTCTCCTATCATAGGCAATTGCTTACTTCTTGCCTTGAGAATTTTCTGAACTGGTTTATTTAACAAAATAAGAATTATTCATGGTTAGTGAAATTAATTGAGAGCTTTTCTTTAAAGATTTTAGAATACATAGATCTCAGCCTTTCATAAATTTCTTTACCTCTCAATTTCTCATCTTGAGTGAATTAGATATTGAAGAAAACTGAACTGCATCATTCCGCTTTGTAATCATAGAAGAAGCCGGCTTGTTACTTCAATAAACTATAGATTCAGGTGCCTATTCAGTTTTCTACCATCCAATGGTTTATCTTTTATTAAAATGTTGGCGGCTAATTTATACCTAATTGAATAATCTTATTTAAATTATTTTCATACAAGAAACAGGGATCTTGGGCTATAGATTTTGTGACTATGCAGATAATAAAGAATAGAAGAGTAATGTAAAAGTTGTTTGTGCCAGGTCTGGTTCTACAAAGAGAGTCTGCATGCTTATAAAGTCAGATTATCTTTGTTTTTATATGTCTTGGTTTAACCACGACATTATATTATTTGAATGCTGTATAAAAATTAGTTTATATTCAAAGTTCTTAGCCATGTGCTGAGCTGCAACTTTCTCTGAGATGCTGAATGTTCCCTTGATGAGTTTTAAACCATAATGACATTTAAGAAAGCTGAGATATTGCAACTCTCAAAAAGATTAAAATAAATCTTTTGTTTTGGTCAAGAACCTAAGCATAGACAGCACGTGCCAGAATGGAATGTCTCTTCTTTTGTACTTAGCTCCTTTCGCCTAGTAGTGAAAGCATGTGCATTTAGAGCTCAGCTTCTTGTGAAATCCATACTAACTGCATGTCTGATGGGCTCCAGAGATTCTCCAATAACATTTGCTGGGGCGGTTGAGGATGGAAACTAATGAGAAATAGTAAGAGTTATAGACATAAATGCAGCACTTTTCTTTGCAGGTGACTAGTGAATACTCTTCAACATTTGGTTTCAATTGATTTTATTTTGATCCATCTGGAAAACACCTAAATACTCTTGCTTTCATTCAAAAATTAGTAACAGTTGAAAATCCTCAATCTCTCTAAATCAGTTTTTAATGTGAAAAATCATCCTTATCAAACAAGACCAACTAATGCTTAGAAACTTAATTACCAAACAAGTGCCCCTAGCTAGCCTAACAATATCTCCCCGAACATTTCAAAGAATGGAATCTGCTTCCCGTGAAGCAGAACCTTATGAGTTCTCTATCTGTTCTTTAATGGGTTTTGTTTGTTTGATCATAGTTCTTCATGCCACCTTCTGATTTCTATTGTTATTTGCACAGGCATATTTACGTGTGCTTTCATTTCTGGTATCTCTGCACAGAAAATGAAGCAAAGCCAATTAGATGCATGAAACATACTGTCATTTTCCAAAGTAGATCAGCATGGATCAGCAGTATGTGCTCGGAAAAGTTCTGCTGTCCTTATCGTACTAAAGGGCAGGTCTTTTCTCATCTCGGTAGAAACTTGACTGAGCTACCACATTTCTAACCATGATAATTACTTACTCTGAGTCTCTCAGGTAAACTTTGGGCCTGAGAGGTAGGCCCAGACTCATTCCATCTAACATGAGGTTATGCGATGTAGGAAAGTAATAACCCGAACTGTCTAATGCTAAAGGGAGAGACAAGTACCCCCAGGTCTGGTCAGCTCACTGAAAACTGCATTACCATAACTGCAAGACCATAGTTGCATGCTGAAGCCAGGCAAATTCAGACTCAAGATAAAGGACCCATTATTTTTTAGATATAATTATTTAAATAATTAGAATAAGTAACTACTGGAACAATTTGCTCAGGATAGCAGTGGGTTTTGCAGTGCAGTGGATTATTTGGAGCATTTTCATACACATGCTTGGATATTTTTGAGAGAGACTTTTGGTTCAAATACGTAGATTCAGAGAAAGCAGCTAGTATCTACATTAAAGTTCAGAGAAGAGGACCATGGTGGTCCCTTTCTGCCTTATATTTCTTTCTAAAAGGATCAAATTACTCTGACTTTATTTATCACTCTACCAAGTTTTGTTTCACCTGGAAATTTTATTGAGGTGATATATTACTTAAATATCTCTGATGAAAAGATCGGGGACTTGTTCCAGTCCCCAGGGAAGCACACTAGAAATGCTCCATTTGACAATTATTTTCCATTGACGTCCATTTTTTGAATCTGTCAGCTGGCCAGTTCGTTAATGTCTAACCAAATCTGGAGTCTCTTATGTTTATACAATTACTGCTAACAATGAAACTTGAAATCGCATCAAAAAATAAAATTACTTTTATCTGAAAACATGTATTTTCTGTAGACTCATGCTGACTGGAATTATTATATCTTAATTCTTTGACAACTGAATTTGCTATGAACTTTTTCACCAGCTTTCTTTATATTAAAATGTTAGTGGTCTATTATAGTCTGGGTTGCTTCACTTCTCCTTCTTGCCACACTGTTGTAACAGTCCTACAGTTCCTGAATTTCCATTCTGTCAAAAGTAACCTTTAGTAAGAGGCTATGTGCTCAGATGATGGAAATCACTTGTATATACTGATAAACAAATACTATCCCTTGAAGGTTTTTGCTTGTGTGAATTTCTAACACAGCAGACTAGAAATACTCCATCATTGCTTTATGAAAAAAATGTCAGCTAGTTTCTTTCCAAACATTAGAAATATTAATTTAAATATTTTCTGTGGTCTTACTATTTTAATCAGCAATATCTAGTAGTATGTTTGTAGTATTACTATAGTTTATTTTTTTACTAGTATTTGTTTAATCCTCATATTGAAGGAAGCCATATTGGGTATGGAATCTTCCATACCTTCAGCTGCTTTCATACATTTTTTCACCTTTTGACTTATAATTTACATTAATTGCATTTACTTCCATTTATTTTCCATTTGCTTTCTTATTGATAATTCATAAACCAACATAGATTTGTCAGCACAAATAATAAATATTAGCCAAAGTTATTTTCCTTCAAGTCAGCCTCCCTCATAATTTATCCCAGCTTTGTGGAATAAGCCTGAATACATATATACGTTATTAATCGAAACTGTTGTCTGTGGATGGTGTCTAATATAAAGCGACATCTTTAGAGACCTTTTTCTAATCCATCTGGACATCTGTGATTATAACATTCCAGTCATGTAGACTGCCCACCAGCTCTTGGTAATCCCAATTTAACCAAATTCACTTTCTTTAGTGTCACCAAGATTCACAACATAAGAATGCTTTATGAACATATTTGACAGAGAATAACTTACAATCATCTCCCAGAAAAAAGTAACAGTGCTATATAAAGGGACTCAGTCCTTTCACATATAATTTGGTGTGAGATAGTCTGTAAACTTCTAGAGAAGAGACAAATCTTTAGCAAACACCTCAGCTTTGGTCTGTTTTTGAAAATCATGACAGAAATATTGTAACTGCTGTCCATGCAGCTGTGTAAGTACAAAGAAAACTGTGATGACCATTCATTTTACGTGTAGGCTTTGCACTATTCTGTGACAAAAATTTTGGAATACTCAATGTTACTAACAGTAATCAGCAAAATAAAGGAGACTACCACTTTACATTTAAAATCCCTTTATTTAGTAGCAAGAAGCACCTCAATTAACAGTGGAAAGTCTTAAACATTACCCTTTTTTTATGGGAAGTGCAGATATATAGGTGATTTACATTGAAAATAGAGACAATTTAATGTGTTTAAGTTTTAGTAATATTCTCCTGTCACCATAGGCTGGAAATTGCTGTAGTGAGGTGTAGTTCCCCAGCTTTAGACTGGGACTTCTAGGGCTTGAATCTGATATGGTAGGGTATTTTGCACTTGCTGGTACAAAAGACTGTAGTTAGTACTTGTGTGTTTCCCTCTTTTTTGGTTAATTAAGCTGAGTACACTTTTAACATGGCTTAGTATGCACATAATTGCTTTGAAATAAATAAGACCATATTACTCTATCTGTAACAACCGTGGTTCTGTTTTTGTTTTAAAAAATCTACTAGGTAAGGATAAAGTATGTACAAAATGCAACAAATCAGAATGGTAGCATTTTTTATACACTCTATAGGAATATGACATCTCCACAAGCAACAAGGCAGGAAATAATCAGACCTGTTCATTTTTACTGGACCTTTTATCTTTAAAAGAAGTGAAACCAGGCTGGCTTCCCAATTGCTTGGCCCAGTCAAGAATAAGTTGTCTTAAACAGAAAACAGATGAATCTTTATAGAGAAGGCAGTGCTTAAGATATATAAGCAAACAGAACACCCAGTACCACCAGAGTTCATGTTCTGTTTTAAAGAAAACAACATTGTGTTTATGTAGGGCTTCTTATCCTTGGGTACAAAATGAGTGTCTTTAATGGGAAACATTAGGATACAAAGAGTTTAAGTGTCTTGTTCATTGTTATACATCCCAGCAAGAGTGGGTTTGCAGCTCATGTCTACATGAAGCATTGAAGACAGTGAGATAAATTCTGAGCAGGACATTCTGTCTTATGGAAACTATTTGTTTAAATGCAACCAATAAGAAAGATTTTTACGTATATCCACAGGTTTTAATTTACTGCAATGCAATGTAAAGAAAAAAATAATAATCTTGAAGTTTTTCTTCTGCTTTTAAACGTAAACTGAATCAAAAGAACTGGAAAAATACAATTTGTTTTGGCAACATGGTGGCAAGACAATCCAGACCATCCAGGTGAAACCTGTAGGAACCGGATACCCTTAATGATGAGTTTAGGACTGGCATTTGATTTCAAATTGCTTTTAAGGAAATTGTTCCATTGCTTCAATAATAAGAGATAAAAAAATCCAATGTTATGGCAAATGGGAAGAGAATATTAGCTTTATTTTTAAGTCCAGTTACATGTGATCTCAGAGTTTAATATCCTATCTTTTCACCAGCAACAAATAACATTTGCCATTGACTACATATTAGTTCATGGAATTCTTTCTTGACATGAGGAAACAAGAAGAGAGGACTAATTATTATTTCAGTATAGCAAAGAGACAGACCCAGTTGGCAATCCCATTGCTATTTCTCCAAAACTCCATTGCTAGAGTATTGCATGTGGGAAAAAAAATAGTTTATAGCTCTATTTACTACATTATCCTATGTTTTATCATAACCAAGTATAACTGCAATAATATATTTACAATTAATACAGCATATTAGGTACAAACTCTATATAGTGTCTGAAGAGAATACGTACCTTAAATTAGAGAGAATGTTAAATTAGAGAGAATGTTAAATTATATCTACATCATGATAAGAAAAACCTTATCTTTAGCAAATATATCTTATAAGCTCACAAATATGTATTTTTTGAAAAAGATGGAGCAATCTAAAATGTAGAAACAACATATTGGACAAGATTATAAAAAGAAATAACTATACACAACTCTAAGATGTGAAAATAAGATAAGAAAAAGGTTATTTGAGTACAAATTCAAATGCTAGTCTTAAAATTGATAAGGAAAATTACTATTTATCCTTATTACTAAAGAACTAAGTTATCCAATTTTATTTGTTCTTCTCCACATTAGATCATTTGGCTTTCTTTTGTAATTTCTCACTTAAACACTGTAAACTCAGAAAGCGCTAAACTAATATTCTTTATGTAGTGTTACACATGCCATAAGACAATATTATTTTACCATGTCAAAGATGTTTGCACCATTTGGAGCACATCTATCATCAAAACTCAATTAAATAGTGCCTTTCTATCTTCAGTTAAAACAAACTGTTTACTTATATTTGCTCAGTGTTTACTTCACAAGAGGTAGAGGACCCAAATACAACAGTAAAATAGGTGTCTTGGGATATAGCACGGGTCAAAAAATTTAACCCAAGGAAGAAGGTCTAATCTTTTCGTTGCAAGAGAAGACTTTTTTTCCTTTGCCAAGTAAAAGGCAGCATTATAATGTTATTCATACCTCACGTGGTGTCCTAACAATTCCTCTATTCAAGCTGAAAGGGCTATATTCCCTTTGTTGCAAAGTATTAAATTTGTCCCTTGAGATTAGTGTGTAGGCAGTTTTAAAGGATGAAACAGGATTAGATAAGGTTTCTTACCAAGAAAGAGTTCTGAAACTGCTGCAAAAACCTCTTGTGTTACATGCGCTGAAGAAACATCCTTTGTTTTAACACTTTGAATCACAAGTCAAATTTTTTAAATTATTAGTTGACAAAATGTTTCTTTACAAGGTTTTATGAAAGGCAAATAAAGTACAAATGGGGGAAAATTATAATTGCTTTAATTGTATTTGAATTTTTTTATATGAAATTTCCCTGCCATTTGTAATTTGAAATATATTCCTAAAGGTTGGTATAAAAAATTATAGTAATTCTACTTATTTTCTAAAATATTCAGTACATTTCTTCATTTCTTGCTGTGATTTAGAGAAAAAAATATTGTACCTTTATAACTTATGAACTGAGCCAAACAATTTTAGCCTAAAAAGCATCAAACCCCAAATGTCAAGGCGAGTCCTAAAAAAGAGTCAGTAGTTCAGCTGTGTTCCGCTCACTTGTATATAATTAATACCGTTGTGTACCACATGAAGACTTTCATGAATTTGATTACTGCATATTCAGTGAGCACAGTTTAAGCATTTCTACTTCTTTAAAAAAATCTACTTATGAGGAATGAAACCATTCCTAATTAGTATCAAGGGGATTATTTGCATATGTATATTAAAAAGTAGGACAGGTTAAATGGACTATATGTTGCTTTTACCTAATGAGTTGACAAGAAAAGGCAGTTCCTTTTCTTTATCCCCCAAATTTCCACAAGCCACGTGGCCTTTGACCCCAGCCTTCCTCAAATCCCTGTTCTTGATTAGCTTTTCTGCAAGGAAGACTAGACAAATTCCTTTTGGTAGCCATCAATGGTCTTCCTCTAGTCATCAGAAAAAGTTGCTGAAGAATGATAAAGTCCCATCCAAGACTGACGCACGCCGTACTACATGTATAATAACCTTGCTGGCTTACAACTGTAGGGATGTAGGGATGCTGACTATGAGATCCTCATCCTTCCTGCTTGTCCCACTCTACAGTTCTTTTCCATTCATGTAGTCTACTACATTCATCCTGAATACAATGTTTGTATTCAGAAACGCTATGGAAAGAGTATCAAGACTATTCTCAGTGTCACTGTAGAGTTCACTTGAAGGGTGGACTGTAAGATCCACAGCAATTCGCATTTCCTCTGTATCAAAATATCTCTTACCCTCAGCCATGAACTGGAGTACATCATTCCTGAATCTGAATGCCTGGCATGACCAAATGAATTTTTATAGCTTCATGGGTACAATTGCTTAAAAAATGTTAATATGTATAGGATCTCAAAGAGCTATTCTGACATTGTGATATGACTATTTAATCTGTTCCTTTTCCCCTTTTAAATGATAATTAAAAAAATAACTCCAGCAGATTGACATAAAAAGAACAACTATCACCTGCAATTAGAAGTTTTTCTGCACCTACACAAGAGAAGATGGTATATTGCAGCCAGCTCTAAGTCTGCTGTTAAAATATATTTTTCACAATATGTACCAAATAAAAGTTAAACTATAAATATTAATGAAGATTGGAGAGGAAAAGAAAAGATGTTCTGTTTCTTAGTGTTCCATGCATTCAACAAAATCAGCATACTTTAAAATGAGTTGGATGACTTGTCCCTTTTTCCTTTAAGTTAGACACAGCAAGATGTGACTCCTTCCCACACAAGGCTACTAGATCATAAAAATGTACATCATTAATGAAGTTAAGTGGCACTAGGTTTGTAATTTTCAAGGCACACATAAAAATGGTATGCTGTTATAATTCATGGACCATTATAATAGATATATTACCTTAATGTAATGCTCTGAAATGACTATCTTCATTTTCTATAGCTGGAAGAAAGCTCACTTAAAAAAAAAAAAGTCACCTAAGAATGTTTCCAAGTATATAACTCAGGAACTTTTCTCTGCCTATCACTGAGATGACATAACATCATTAAAAGTGAATGTCCAATGTGCTCAAAAGCATTGTATGGCCATATGCTAAAATGTAAGGGAATAGGATTTTATTAAACTGATATAATATATTTTAACATTATAGTCTCTATGCATTTCAGCCGACCACTGCAGCCACATCTAAGTGAGAGGATTTCTGAGCCTATGTGCAGCCTTGTATAGTTTTGTGGAAGTTTTGAGGTATGATGTGAAACATATTACAAGTTTTATCACAAAGCATTTTTCAATGAGTATTTCCTCAGAACATTTAGCCCCAAATTGATAAACACTGCAATGGTGGCAGGAATTGTGGGATAAGTGGCAGCTGTATTGAAGACTCCGGCCCAAACTGACGTGGTCTGCATCATTTGTAATACTATGATCAGTAAATATATTCCTCTGGCACTGGCAGTGTTTGGATTTCAAGGTGAATCAGTCCCTCAGACTAATTCCCTCTCTATCCTCTGGGAGTTTTAATTATAGCTACAGGAGTATTTTTTGATGCCTCATCTCAGTTCTCCAAAATGAGGCAGGAAATGGTGTGTTAATAGGAAAAAAATGCCCTAAATACACTCTTCTTCCCATTGCAAATGCTGATAGAACAAAACAAAGTTAGTTGATATTCACGCTATAAATGTCTGTGCTACTGTCATACAGTGCAGTATGTGAACAAAATAATAAAGAATGATCTGTCAACAAGCTGCTCTCTTAAGTTGGTAATTATTTTGAATGACATCGTATCACATCTAAAATAAATTTAAACAGTATCAGCAAAGTACAAATACAACAATATCACACAGCTAAGATTAACAGCAATAGCTCTCATTCTAGTCAATACTTTTTGTAATATTTAGTTATTGTTTGGAAGAAAACCACTACCACACAACAGTTTTCACATTAAATATAGACAAATAGTTTAAATTAAACATATGATATTCCATCATTTTACACAGGAAGTCATATTTATATATTTAGGCATTTAATTTCTTGAATTACAGGACACAATGGAAGTAAAGATATTCCTATATTTTCAAGTTCTCTTTTGATTGGTAAGGGACAGTGGAGGCCCATCTGTTTTGCAGCAAAGAAAGCCCCAAACCATCTGTGTAGAACCACATGCCAGCTAAAACACAGAGATATGCACAGTTTTTTGTTATGAAAAATTTTGCAGTATTTTTTTCCTGTATTAGTGTGAATAAATTAGCAACAACTAAATTAAAGAAATCTTCTGAGAACATATTAACTTTCTAGTGCACACTGGAAAATGTATCCATTTAGAAGTCATGAAACATTCATTGGCAGAATTTGTTCTTTCTTTTTTTTTTTTTTTGTTATTAAGGCAGAGAAATCTTTATGTGTTTAATATAAGCATTTTTATTAACATGGTAATCAAAGTTAATTTACCTGAATTTTAGTATTTGTTTGTGGGATTTTCTTCAGAGAAAAACCCACATAATTACAACCATGCTTATATATTGGCCTAATAACAGCATTTAAAAACTTGGGTCCATATGTTTCCTTTCTATCTTAAAAAAAAAGCCAGAAGAGAGGAAACTCACCCATAAATGACTACAGCTTTGGCTAACCTGCAGGTTTATGTCATCTACCATTGAAATGGGTTTAAAAAGAAAAATTGTATGTGGAGAATAGTCTCTGAAATGAATAAACAGTGACAATTGTGCAGATTTCTGTCCCTCACTTGCCCTCACACAAGCACTGTGTTCTGTGTGCAGCAGAGGTAGCGCTGTGAGCTCATTGACAGTTCATTAATGTTCAATATTTTCTTGACATCAGAGCAATCTTAGCCAAGTGGGCAGTAGTGGTCCTGAGAACTTCTGAAAGTCCTTGAAATAACTGGAAAAAACCAAGCAAAATGCACAAATAAACAGTCCCCTGTTGTTTCTGGGTATGTTAGCGGCCATACGCTGGCAAAGTAGCAGCCAGTTCTCAATTGTTTTCAGAGCCTAAATAAAATATTTTTTAAATATAAGAATAAAATTATGATTTTGCAAAATGATCGGGCTGCTTCTATATAAAGGTTCGCTTACCAGTTTTGAACACTGGGGAACTAAAAGATGGTCCCTGGTTTTTAACCAGAACATCTTTCAACTGAAGAGAGTTGAGCTATTCTAGTCTAGAACACACAGTTTGATCAGCACAGAGCTTTCACAAGCTCTGGAGGAAGATACATGATGTAAAGAGCAGACATTTTCTAAGTTAGAAAGGCCATCACCTCCTTTTTCTTGGATTCTCGATGACAAGCCAGATGTTGGAAGCTTCTAGCAAAGTTTCAAGATTTCCTTAAAACATGGAAACACTTATTTGGATTTAAACCTTCTAACTTTGACAGTGCGAGGACCAAGGAAAAGGCCCAACAGTTAGTGTTTTCTGTCTTTCTAGAAATCTTGTTTGATTCTTTTTTTTATTCTGTTTTTACCACAGATCGTTAAAGATCAGCTTTCAACAAAGAAACTACTCATTCAGAAGTCATCTCTGAATTTGATTTAGAAGACTTCCTTGCAACATGAATAAGATTTTGTCTCTGTACATGTGGTCTAGACCATTCCTATGCAAGCAAGACAGCATTTCCAGTAATACAGTGTCTAATATTTATGGTTTTCATGGTTACTATATTACAATCCTAGTTCCTTTTAGTAAACAAACAAATATTATTGTTATGTCTTTACTCTTTTTCTCCATGTATGGAGAAATGGGTGCTGTCAAAGTTTATCTTTTTGTTGTAGAATGATGGTGCCTGAATCCTGATTCTGGAACTGCTTGCTTTACTGTAGCAATCGTTACATAAGTAGTTAAGTATTCATGATAATGGGGTACATATACTAATACTACATTTTGTGAAGAAGAGAAATGATTGCTAATATAGAAAACTAAGGAACAGCAACCATCTTCTAATAGAGAACAATGAGATGTGGAATTTGTTCTGATGTATCTGGGGGTAACTCCTCATAAATATAAAGTCCAGATGACTTGGTTGGATACGTTAGTGGAGAATTTAATCATTTAACAGAATCAAAAGGATCCATCTTCTTATAGGCCATATTGTAGCTTGTTTCTAACCACAATTAGATGATTGCAAAACCTGTGGCTACAGTTGCCTTTTGCACCATGTGCAATTGGGTAGGAAATACTTAGCAAATGCACACAGTTTTATGTTTGATAGCTGGTATTCCTTCCCAAACTTTATCAAAGATTCCAGCTTTAAATGGATTCATGCATGGATTGCCTACTGGTCTACTTGCAGATCATTTAACTTTTACACATTATTAGCACATTATTTCTACTACTGTCACTGGTACAAGGTTTGGATTTGTTTTGCAGTGGTATACAGATTTGTATTTCAATACAACATGCAGTCCTGCAGATTTAAATGATACTGAACTAGTTTTACTGAATTTGTCTATTCCATTAATTTAGAAGTCAAAAGTCCTATTGTAATTTTGTTTTGTTTCAAGGTAAAGATTAATTCAGATTAATAAAAATAACAAACTTATTTTGCACAACAACATCTCAACAAAAAGAAGAATATCCTCAAACCTCCAGTCCGTTAGCATAATTTAAAGACACTTAAATAACAACAGAAAGATTATGATTGGGATTTTAATACTTTATTTGTAACAGTTTTTCTACACTGGCCTGTGAAAACTCATCCCAGGACATATTATTACCCTTGCACTGAACATGTCCATGAATTTTTTTGTGTATTTATGTTGTAGTGCTGCAAACACTATCAGATACTGAATTCATTGATTTTCATGCTAAAAGGCATAGACTGTTAATATTGCTTTAGGCTTCAATTAATCATTTTGTGTTAGTAAAAAGTAAAGGAAATGTAAACACAAATAATGGTAGCTATGAACATATATTTAGGGTAAAGGTAGGTCAACTGGCTCCTACATCCAAGACCACAAATTTGCAGAGCTGAGTCCATAGACAGACAAAAAGTGTGTAACTTTTGCCAACAGTGACTCCTGTTACTCTACTCCAAGGGAATTATCTGTTGATCAAAAGACTGCTGAATGGACCTCAATATTTGCAGTTCTTCATAAGGATAAATGGGACCAATTCTAACATGATAAACAAAACTGAACGGATTTCAGAAAAGTAATTTCTTTCAACCAAGAGTTACAGCATTATCTTCTGTCTAACACTTTTCTTTATGCTATACAAGATAACTTTGTGATCCTATAATTATTTTTACATTCATTATTTTAGAGTGTGTAGAATTTCCCCCCTCTTGCTAAATAATGAATGACCTGTTTTGAACTATACAAGAGTTTTGAAAGGAGAAACTATTCACACATGAAGGAGTTTGGAAAAGCTGTGATTTTCTGCTTGACTTAAAATCAGTTTATGATTCAGTTATAAGAAGGTTAATCAATCTGAACTAAAATGGAAAAGAATATACATAGAAATGCAAAAAGAGATCATTATTGAATAATATATTTATATGCATACAAAGTGATGAGACATTTTCTGTTTGTTCCTATCATGAAACCTCTAATAGTTTTATACTTGTCATCTTTGGTTACCCATAACTGAGGAACACTGCTTTCAAACGAGACCCTGTTTTGCAATATGGCAGCTCCTAAGACATTCTTACACAAAACCGTATGAATTAAATAAGGAATCCTCCCAGCTCTTGACAATAGTGCTTTAAAAGCAAATTTATAGAAATTATTTTAATGCAATAGCAATTAGCAAGCTTGATATAAGAAATAATAAGCTAAAGCAGACAAAACATTTCTCTTTTAAAAAACAAACTTATTTCAAATTTCAGCTTCCATTAAGGTTAGTTCTCCTGTATAAAGGAAATATAATTAGATTTCTTTTTCAAGGAAGAATACAATGTCATGTCTCGAAAAAAATTTCTTTTCTCAGGAGTTCTTTACAAAACACAAAAGTCTAACGAGATATTTACCTGTATTAGTCAAGGCTATACCCATATACCCACAGTGTATGTGCTTGTTAAAGCCTTCCAGTCATTCTAGGCTTAGGGAAATAGTGTCCAAATGTACCATATTTAGCTTCTATCTCAAATTCTCCCGAGCTGTCAATTTAGGTGTTAAAGAGACCATTTGTAAAGCTTGGCTGGGAATTGCCATTATTGACTGGAATGTGTGTTTATCATTACATTCAATGATGAAAGTGGAACATGTAGCATATGAATAAATGTCAGCAGATGTTTCTTTTAAATGGCCTGATTTCAACCTCCTGTTGTTTGTCTTGAATACAAATATTAAAAAAGAGAAAAAGGCAGAATTTTTTATGACATAAGTGCAAGGGTAGTTATATTAAAAAACAACAAAAATAATGATGAAAGTCACAGAAGAACAAGGAAAGTATAATTAATAAGAATTATGTTGACGCTCTCATGCTACTATCTGGTTTGATATTATAAAAGACACAAGAACAGCAGTTCAGTGTGCGCTATATCACCCTGTAGTTACTCCATAAGAAGTAAGGAAGACTCACAGGATCTATTCTCAGCAGCATATAACATGAAGTTCAAGAATTTTTTTGATTTTGTAATATTGTTAGAAAACTTGCTTAAACTCAAAGCACCAAGAAAAAGGGGCTCTCACAGAAAAGACATATCTATGTACATTATTCCTGTTTGCAAAAGCAAATATTCCCCTTAAAATAGTAATAATTCTTTAAGCCCTTGAAAAATTCTCACCAGTTCCAACAGGTAATACTCATCACTGCAAAATTAAAACTTGAATGTGTAAACGTTTCTACAGTGTGTGGAAATGCAAATAAAGGATTTACATAGACCTCCTCTTTTTCTCCCTATTTTTTTTTTTAGAACAGTAAAGTATGATTACTATAAGAAACAGTATACAACTGTCTGCTACCAGAACCATATTCTGCTGCTCTGCCTCACATGGTGGTGTCCCATTGAGCTCCATGGGACTACCCTGAGAGTAAAATAATGCTCAGTGTGAGCAGTGAAGGCAGAATCTGGCAGGAATTAGTATGCAGCACTGTAAACTCAGCAGTATTCCAACTAAATCAATAAAGTGAACAGAGACGAAATCAAATCAGCCTTGTGTTTACTGGAATGTGTTGCATTTTGTATCTATCTAAATTACAATATGCTATCGAGGTGTTGAATATCTGAGGCTCTCTGTCTTTACTAAGAGATGCAGGTGCTCAATGCCATTGCAAATCTCATTTTTAGTAAACAGAATAGCTTTACCATGACTATAGTCCACATTTGGGTGTTATTGGAAATCTACTGTTTTGAGAGGGGATTTAGGAAAAAACCCACCTTCTTTTGATGCAAGTCATTGTTTCAGTATGTCTGTATTAAAGAAAAGATTTCATACCTTGAAGTCTAAAGTACTAAATATATGGTATATTTCTATAAGACTATATCTAATGACTGTAATGGGCGCATATTTTGTAATTAAATACTGAGGACTATCTCCAATTCCTATCTGGAAATATATTATGTATTTACTAAAAGTTTCATGGAAACACATGTGAACTTTGAATTAAGATAGAAAGGCTGGGGTATCCCCCTTGCTATGCATTCTTCTCAGCTGACCTTCATATTGATTATGTCCTTATTACAGCAAGTGGAAAAGAGCATCGCATATCACCTAGACAAGATCATGATTTTTACAAATGTAACTGCACATACAGCTAACTGTTAACAGATGAGTAATATATAACTTTAGTAGTGTATAGGCTACAATCAGATTCTCAATATCTTCACAGTCCAGGGATATGTTCTTTACCCGTTTGTCTGGTAATAGCACTATCAGTCAGTTGCTTATTGGATCTGGTAACAGTAATTTTGGCCAGCTGCTTACTAGAGCTACATTTATTCACTTTTCCTTTTGATAAAAGTTTTAAAAATATGCTTTAAAACATATGCAATATCACAGTTAGGAGGAAAGCCCAGTTTATAAAAGAAAGACAATATAAGAAATAATAGTTCTTAGGCCTATGAGTTTTAAAAAATAATCTCTAAACCACTGAAATCTTATTTTAAATGAGTAAGGAATTATTTAGTGCTGCCAAGTATGAGTGAACTTCTCTACCTCCATCTCATTTTGGTGTAATACACACAAATGGTGATGCACTCAAAACTCACTTTATGGAAATTTATTTCTTCTCTTAAAGCAGTGGACCAGGAACCACAAGGTTACAGCATATATTCAACTGCTATCCTTTCCCAGTGGTGGTGATGAGCTGAGAGTTGACCAAGTAATTGTGTATCAGCATAAAGACAAATACAGTACAGGGATACCTGAGTAAATATAAAAAATAATAACAAATTTTAAGTGAAAAAATAAATATGTTTGATAGTAGTTAAGACTTTGTGCTGTTTTTGGCTGGGGTAGAGTTAATTCTCTTCATAGTAGCTAGTATGGGGCTGTGTTTGGGATTTGTGCCGGAAACAGTGTTGATAACACAGGGATGTTTTCGTTCCTGCTGAGCAGTGCTTACCCAGAGCCGAGGCCTTTTCTGCTCCTCACCCCACCCCACCAGCGAGCAGGCTGGGGGGGCACAAGGAGTTGGGAGGGGACACAGCCGGGACAGCTGACCCCAACAGACCCAAGGGGTATTCCAGACCTTGTGACTTCATGTTCAGTATATAAAGCTGGGGGGAGAAGAAGCAAGGGAGGGATGTTCGGAGTGATGGCGTTTGTCTTCCCAAGTGACCGTTAAGCGTGCTGGAGCCCTGCTTTCCTGGAGATGGCTGAACACCTGCCTGCCCACGGGAAGTGGTGAATGGATTCCTTGTTTTGCTTTGCTTGCGTGTGGCTTTTGCTTTGCCTATTGAACTGTCTTTATCTCAGCCCATGAGTTTTCTCACTTTTACCCTTCTGATTCTCTCCTCCATCCCACCCGAGGGGAGTGAGTGAGTGGCTGCGTGGTGCTTAGTTGCCAGCTGGGGTTAAATCATGACAGACTTACTGAATGAAAGTGTTGCCTAACTTCAACTAACAAGTGAGAAAGCAGAGCAAGAATTGCAATTTAATTATCTTGCTCTCCATTCTGGAATTTAATAAGCAGATCAATAATGTTATCTCTATAATTGCATTCCAAGAATATCATGCTAGTTGTTTTTGCACTTCATACACTACAACATTTCCTCTTAAGATGTTTTCAGAGTGTTTACAGTCATTTCTGTTCTTAGGCCTAGATTCATCAAAACACTGAGCTTATACTTAGCATTATTTCCACAGCATGAGTAGTATATTTATATGTATTTATAATGTTTTCTGGAATAGAATTAGTTATAAACATGCAAAATGATTTGATGAATTTGAAACAAAAACTAAAACCCCAATATAAATTGAGAAAATATGCTGTTTCTTTTGGAGTATCCTCAAATAAGAATAACTTCATATGATTTAAAGTCATGTTATAAAAATATATGGATTGGGATATACTCTCTATGTTTAGAAAATATTTAATTTAAGATTATCTACAGAATTAAATGTAGACTTCTTTCCAGGTTCACCTTTCAAAAATCTATAGGTAGTGCTGACGTTCAACCATCAGAAAGCAAGGAAGGAATCTAAGAGGGAGGCTGCATTTTCCCTATCTGCTTAGATCTTGGCACATTCGCTCTTCAATTGCTCCTCACCCTTCAGATAAGCTTGAAACCAAACTTCAACCTTTCAGCACTATGCCCACTTCACACATTCCTTCACTTCAGCAGTTAACTCTTACCTCCTTGAACCAAATCAAAACACATACACAAAAATCCTTCCACTTCTAAAGAAACAATAACTGTAGGTCAAGGTCACTTCAGAATGACTTAAACTTCTTTTTTCTCTCCTGTAAGTTATTTCACTTCCGCTTTTGCCACAGAGGTTTTGGAAATGTTTATGTGCTTCCTCCCTGCTTACCCCAGTAATATTTTAGACTGATAGATATAATTCTGAAGAATCTAGAGGGCTTTTTCATAGAATATTGGAAGTGACAAGGAATGTCTTGTGGAGTTGCAGAATCTGTGAGAGCAATAGTCTCATGTGACATGTGGTGTGAGAATACACAGAATAAAACATCACCTTTACAGGAGACTTCCTTGTGTTGCACTGATTAGGCGCACTAATTTTTCATTTAAGCAGTCTTCAATATAAACCAACAAAGTTTTTGGATGTTGGGTTGAATATTAATTAACAGCTTGTTATTTGGCACAGTTCCAGGAAATCTCCTCCCTCTGTTACCCTGCCTCTGCCTTGTTGAAGGGGCACTGGCAGAAGAATATTACTCCCATTAAATCTGCTGATTTTCCTATTTCTTCTCACAAGCTACTCCTAGATAGGGGTTAGCATCCTGATTCTTAATTTTCTAGTCCAGCAACAAGTGTTTATATGCATTATTGCAGAAATTGTACATAACTCTCAATTTTTATCCATAATAATAGCTTGAGATTTATTACTTTTGATCTTTGTCCAAATCTTCTTTTATCTCAGACTTGTGCAATCTTCTCCCAAAGAGAAATCTTTCCTATTCTGAGTATGTACAATTGTATTTGTTGTTAAAAAAAATAGTGTCTGATATATTACTTTTTTAATAGTCAAGATGTATATTGTTCTTTTTGCTCTTGGCTTCTGTTTAAAACTGTGGCAGCTTTAAATAGTTACAGTTGAGCTAATGCAAAAAGTCAAAAGTAAAAGATGAGAGGGTTCACTCCTTTTTCTTGTTCACAAATATCAGCTTAGCTTGTGGCTGATACCAGTTGCAGCTGTAATGCATATGATTCTCCTGCTGAGTCTCCCAATCTGTCATAAATTAGCTGGAAGTTGCAAGGAATAAGCAAAAGTCCCCTTTATTCCTACAGGATGCCTATTCTTTAGGGCTGAGACATGATCTAGAACTAGAAAATATCCTCTGAAAGTCTAGGGACAATTGCAAAGAGCAAGTATTGTATGACGTTAAGAAACTGAGCTCAGAGTCCACTGCTAGACTCCCCAGACACGCACAGCCCTGTGACTAAAGTCCTCTCCTAAGGCAATGGAGCCATGGATGACAACCCTTTTCCCAACTAAGTGTTCCAAACATTATGTTAGTGTAGAAAAGGCAGGTAACATTTCGTCCCTTTCAACACGCACTTTAAAAAGATTGAGTCCCCTTAGGAGCCCTGCCTCAGGAGAAACTTCTGTAGTTAGAGGTCACCCAAATAAGTGGAAGCAGACCACCACTTGCAGTGAGGTGCCTACACAGCAGAGAGGTTTGGTTTTCTTTGTCTCTCATTTCTCATTCTGCTTAACTTTCCTTATGGGCTACCTCCAGGCAGTTCCGTGACTGGCGAATGGGAAGTACCAAAGACATGTTTATGTTTTAGTCATGGAAACACCCACACTGTTGCAATAAGCAAGCGGTCTAATTCTTATCCTTACATATGTTAAGTAAGTGAGGTGGACCAAAAGAATGAAGGTCTAGATAAAACAGAAAAAGGGATATAACTGCCCAGCCTCTCTGTAACAGGCAGAACTGAAGTATATCGTAACCCATTTTTGTTCAAGTCTGGTCCGGAGAAGGTGTTTTGGTGTGAATCAGCACGCTTCTGTTCCTGAGTACAATTAACTATATTTTCTATTGCCCCAAGCCACATATTTGTCAATCTCATTCTTTAACTGAATGCATGAATATATCACTCATGGTACCTCTCGAGGTAAAAATGTGATTACCATGCAGTGTCTCCATACAGGCAAACCACACACTGCAGGAATTTTTATGCTACTATGGATTTACAATCATTTTCTTGATTCAGATGACTTGAAATAATAACTTCTCTTCTATGTTTTTTTTAAAATTTCTCCTTATCTACATTGGAGTGTTTTCATCCATCTTGCAAGATACCTGACTTGCTAGATTTTTTTATCCCATTACATTTTTTCTTCTTTTAATATGCATGTTTTACTCCCCTTGAGAATGCACTCATACTGAAGAAAGAATAGACACCTTAATCCTGCTTGGCAAGATTTCCCTTTTAAGCTTTAGTCCCAACCAGGCATGGGTAGTGTTTGTTGACCTTTTGCACCAGACCAATCAGTCTATTGTGGTCTAAAGTAAGACTTCCTTTTCTTGGCAGGCAGCAAGGCAGAGTTTGATGACGAAGCCTTTGAAGTATAGTATCTGAAGCCCCAAGTATAAAAGCTGCTTGAGCACCCATGCCAGTAGCAAATGTTGCTACATTTTTTTCATTGTAGTATAATTTCAAATACTTTGAAAATTTTTAAATGTTTAAAAAGTTCTGTTCTAGAGAAGGATTAATGAGTAAGTCTCCAAGAGCAGTTGTGTATTTCCATTAGACCTGATTCTCTCCAGGCTGAATTCAGCAGTCAAATGTCAGTAACTTCAGTAGCACCAGGATAAAACCCAATGCCATCCTTGTGTCAATATGTGAAGAACAAACTCTTTTTTAAAATCAATTTAACTCCTCAAAGAAACTTAGTAGGAAGAGATCTGGGGTGTTTAAATGCTCTTAATGTTAATAAGACTTGCCCATTGCTTTACACACTGTGCATTAACAGAACAGAGATCTCAGTAGTTTAGGAGACAAAAAGGAATAACTCTTTGTTAGGTCTTTTCTCAATTCACTAATATAAATGCCCGTCTGCCTCTAGGGGCGAGGGGGTGGGAATGAAATGATACTTGAAATTTCAGTATGTTATATTATATAAATTATAAAAATGGTTCCAAATAGTCACCACATTTATAAGTTATATGATGAGAGAGAGAAAAGAAAAATATTAATTTATATCACCACATTTCCTGAAAGAATTTGATAGTTGTCAGTTTGTTCATGCAGCTTAAGTAATTGCATGAGTTATGATCAGCTATTTAAAATAATTTTAGAAAAAAAAAATGGCTTACTACCACGCTTAACAACACAAAGCACTATTAGCCACAGGTATGATCAACAAAATTGAAATTGTAAAGGTAAAGAAAAGACTTGTGTTCCCCATTCAATATGAATTTAATTGGTGTACAAAAATCTTGCAATATCTATTTTAAGGATACATGATCTGGTCTAAATGGACAGCTTACTACGTAAGAATGAGAACAAACCAGTTGTGGGTAACAGGAATCTATAATAGTATTATAGTATGGTTTTGTAATCTTTCATTTTGTCATTTCCCCATTTTGCCTTCTTCTTTTCCCCTCTCTCAAGTCTATCTGCCTCTGATGATGGGTTTACAGTCTAAAATGCTACCACTTCCAATGAAGTACTATTCCATGGATACTTCTTGCTCTTTCATCATTTGGCTTATCTCCATGCCCTAAAAGGGAAGCCTACCAGTAGCTCCAGTTATTCTCCATAAGGGAGGAACTAGACATAAGAGAAGAAGAGAGACTTTAAAAAGTCAAGACAGTACAGAGCCCATGTTCTTATGCTTATAACATGACAACATCGAGAAGGATATTGATTGTGTGATAAGAGCCTCATGGTCTCCTCCCCTGTTGTAAGGAGCTCTGAATGCACTGTTCTAATTACAAAACAGACTCTTGCCAAGGTCATGGATGAGAAAGATGATACCTAGCTTTCCCATGAGCTTGTTCAGTACCTTATTTGAATAATGAGATTTTAGGGTCTTCAGTTAGGTTTCTACCCCATACATTAAGAGAGTAATCTTGTGCAGCTACCAATATATTTTTCAGAGAATAAAGTTCATAAGTTTGCACAAAATGGATACAATATATGCTATGGTAATCAGCACTGTGGTACCCTCAGGTTGTGAATGTTCCATTCCATGTTTTTTGCCCATATGCCGTACGGCATTACATTGGGTCTATACCCACACTGTACCTTGGATGTCCACCTGCCTGTAAAGGGAGAGCTCTTTACGTGATGCTCCTTGCATGAAGACAGAATTACAAAATAAATGAATGGTCATCTTTCCTGAACATCCACACATGCCTTTGAAGTTACATCATGCTCTAATGATAAGACACTTGGTCAGTTAAAGGGAATGGACAGGTTAACGCAAACTTTGAAAAATTCAGACTGGTTTATTAATTCAATTGTTTACTGAACTAGTCCCTGTGGGCTTTTTCCTGTGAAATGGAATTTTTCCCTCTCCTCTTCTTATCTTTGATTCTTGCTCGGTTATTTGATATGCTTTTGTTTTATTTATTTTTTAAAAGATCAGAGCTCATCATTTGCTACTTTATTTCTGCTCTGTTTCTCTTAGCAAACTATTTTTACTGTTCTTCATAGTAATTTTCATTGTCCTATCTCACTTTCCTAGAACCATTGGAAATGGACTGCTTTCCTTTTTTTTGTACCCCTCTGCTCAATAAAAGCAATTGGCTGAGGATGATAATTAGACAATTGCAACAACGCAGACAGCATTAATACATTTGTAAGTATGTAGGATCCAATGCAATATGCAGGACCTAAAGCAACAATAAAGGGAATTTTTCTGCATAGGCCGAGGTTATACCAAATACTGCTTTGGGCTTGTAATGAATTATATCGCACAACACAATGCAGAATGAAAGGACTTGACCTTTATGCCATAAATAGCAGTATGTGACTTTGTGTTTTGCATCAAAACTAGCAGGGTCTGAAGATCTGCTACAAATAGAATGTGCTTTTCCACCTTTTTACATGAAAATGTTAGAATTAAACATTATACCATTATAGGTGCAAAGTTAGTCATGTTCAACTCTGGGATAATGTATAATGGTATTATGCTAGAGATTATTTTAACCCCTTATTTCTATGAACAATCATGAAAAGCCTACCATATTATACCAAATGAATGGCACACAGTGTCTCATTTTTGATGGACAGGAGGACTGGAGAGAGGGAAAAGGAAGTGGAGTTAAACACAGTCTTTCCAGAAACTCATATAGAATACAATTTTCTGGTATTCTGTAAAACGATATTTTGCTATAAACCTTTTCATGTTTATGGCTATAAAGATATGTTTTTCATACAATAACACATTTTGTAATAATAATGAGATCCTCTGATCATTTTCCTCCCTATTATTGGATAGCACTTCCAGCACTATGCAAGCACAGTTGGCTACCCAGGGACCCTGATGCCAAGTTGCGGAGGATATTCTTGTAGCAGTGACAAATAGCTTGCTGGTGGGCTGTGCAGAGTGTTGTTCTGGCAGCAATGAAGTTGTCTATGTGTCTGTCACTTGGTTAGGCTACAGAAAGTCTAGGTGGTTTGATTTTTTTTTTTTCCGCCTTTGGAGAACTTTGTTTTAAACTTGCATGTCTTTCTGGTGAATTAGTTCGTTTGACAGCAAGGTTCTTAGCAGACCCCTTGCAAGTGTTACATGTGAGTACCTATACGATGAAAGAGAGAAAAAATCTTCACAGTGCCATACTTGTTTTCCATACAAACCTACATGCTGCCATTACAGCCACCCACATACCGTTTGACAACTCACTTACGCATCAAGCATCTTAATGAATCAGGACTAAGCAACACAGTGTCCCTGCGTAAAGCCACATATTTTAAATGTTATTCTGACTTTATGCCTTTCCAGTGAAAAATTTGGGTAGACTGTGTGATCTGTAAACAAGAATTCCGGGACAGGTTCTGTTCTACTGCTTATATTTCTCATATTGACAGCATTCTATGCTATTGATTTAATTTTAAAAATACAATTAGTAAAGTCTGCTGATTACAAAAACCCCAACAACTCTTAGTAGATAAATTAACTTGTAGACATATACAGACAATCCCTACAGTGTCTTTTGACTACCTAAGAAAGTATATAATTTAAAGCTTCTAGATAATTTGTGGGTAAAATACAAGCTGGCTGACACTGCTGGCTAAAAAATAAATACTCCTCCTATTTTACATCTGAGTTTATAATTAAGGGTAAATATGAAATTTAAATAAAAAACAAAATAACAAATATATAAGTTATTGTATTTAAAAACAGGAAACAAAGCCATCAATATTTGTATAAAGATGCAGGAACAATTTAAAATTCTTTGGAATGATAACAGATCTATTATATAAAAGCTCTGCTGAATGATGTAAGTCTAGACTAAGTAAAAGGAAGTAAATGCTATTTTCATGAAAGTCAATATACAATGGCAGTGTTTTAAAAGGGCCTAACAGGCTTTTAATCTTATAAAGAAAAAAATGTTTATTTTTGTTCTTTCGGTGTATATAGATGTATTTGCTGATTTGATTATCCATATTGGCAGATCAGGTTAAACGGACTTTGAAACAGTCTTACATTCTTTAGTAGATTATGTCACTGTACTGGTTTTACATTCACAAAAATGTTTCTAATTTTTTTTTTTCAATTCCCAATATAAAAAGAAAAAAAATCCTACTGCTGGTAATTAGAAAAATAATCAAAGAACTCTAAGTATAAGGACTTGGAAGAGATGTTGAAAGGTATTTTAACATTGTAAATTAAGGGTACAGAGAGGAAATTTCAACTAAAAGTGATGTTTGAGTTAGTTTGTTTTCATTGTGACCGGTGATAGTACTTAAGTCAGCCTTCTAGACTACATGGGTATTACTAAACTAAACTCATCAAATTTGCAACTATATCTTTGCCAGAAACATTTTTGAAAGGAGCCGACAGCAGAGATTTTCTAGCTTTCATCACTTAGAAGCACAGAGTGAGACTATTGATCCTAAAATTGCTGGGATTTTCGAAGGAGACTGCTTGTTTGTTCTGTGCTGTTGTCACTGAAGTGGTTAAAACTTTGTTTGTTTGTTTTGGTTCTGAATGGCTCTTAATGGATTAAGCTTTCCAGCTTTCACCAAAGCTGAAACTGTTTATTAAAGTATCAAGACATAAACTAACCTCTGAGAATTTTAACAAACTATATGAGGCCATGCAGTCCTAATGACCTATCCATGTGGATCCTTTTGAAGGCTTTGGTGTGTTTGTTTTTGCAACTCATACCATACCGAATTATTTTAGTTGTTTTGGGGAAAACAAGTCTACATGAAGTTGGACATTATAATAAATTTTTTTCTCACACAGGTTTTATGTAGGTGCTCTAAGTGCTTTATCAAATCATCAACATGTACAGAATATTGCAATGAAATATTTATAGTGTTTTATTGGCACTAAATGTTTTATTATTTATGGTGTTTGCTACAAAAGCGACCAAAAGAAAACCTCAGTGGTAATTAACCCAATAGACAAGCCCTGTTCTAAAAAGTCAGCAATCTAAAAAGCCAGAGTGGATATGGACAGGGATACTCTAGAGCTCTGAAGATTAACTTCAGATATATTTAAGGAGTAGATTAGATTTGTTGTTTTTACAATCAGATTTAAGCAAGTTTTCAACAGAAAAGTTTAAAAGCCTATCTCAGAGTAACACAATAACCTACTGGATATAGAGCTGATGTAGTATATAATTCACAAAATAACTGATTATGGGAGACCAAGCAGAATCCTTTAATTTCCAAATTTTAACAGATCCACATGTTTATTGCGCTACCAAGTATTATTCTCATTTCAACAGCAGGAACAGGTTACCTTGCTGTAAGACCAGATGTTTATTCAAACAGTTAAAAACTCTTCCAAAACTGTTGAGGAAGGGCTTCAACTCCAAAGTTCTCAATAAAAATTAAAGAAATATTAAAATCCAATTACTGTTTTTTTCAGGTGGAGATACCTACCCTCACAAGATATTAGGACACAAGCATTCTGTTCAAAGAGGCTGCCATTAGAGTTCTTCATTACAGGCTTTTGCACAGTACATGATACGTGGAGCCTAAAGAGAGGCAAAAAATAAAAGTGCATAATGGGAAATCTGAATCTCAACATGTGTTGTTATTTTAATGATTTGTATTGCTATCTAGTCCCAGCTAGAGGTAGTCTTACGCCAGGGAACATCCAGATACACAGTATTTGTCAGAAAATTTCAGTATAAGACATTAAAAAGACTGTGCCAAGGTAAGAAGAGATGCATGTGCACGGGAAAAGTTATTTGGTATCAACTACTCAATGAGATTATAATTGTTTTCAAAAAGTACTCTGCCTTGCTTGGTGTATATACTTCTAACACCTTCAGTGAATTATTTTACACTTACATGCCTTTTAATACCACATACACATATGCATAGTATTGAACAAATGATTTCAACTTCCATTTCTCCTTACCTGTTCAGTCATTCCTTAACAACTAGTGTTTTAGAACAGAAATCAATAAATATTATGTACCAATATTTGGAAACTGTATTTTTTTTTTATATGCACATATGTCTCTCAAAAGCTTTGGAATTCTGGAGAAACCCTCAAAAGTCCTGCTATTAAGTAGTGTTAATTGAATTAAAACCCAAAAGTATGGAAGCCTGGCATAAAAAAAGGTGCTTTTGAATGAGACTATATTTCAAGACTCATTGATTTTAGTATAGGCTAATAATGTATTTATGATGTCTCTGTTATTTTAGATAAAATCTCTCACACGTTCATTGGAGAAATAATTATCATTGGAATATTTCAGATCCTAATATTGAGAGATGTTGTTTGAGTAAGTGCAATACATTGAAGTTGCACTTTTTTTTTTTTTTGCTCGTATAGCAGTGCAAGAAGAAAAATGAATTACTCCTCAACATTTTCACTGAGGTAACATTATAGGAAGTCTTGTCCCAAGCTCTTAATAAGAACTTTTGAAACACTAAAAGGCAGTTTTAGGTATTTTGGGGGTTGGATAAATAAGAAAATGATAAATAAGAAATATGAGCAGCATCAGGAATTGCCACTGTTTCTCTGTCTAACTACTATGAAAAGGTCATTTATTACAGATATCCCATTATAAGCACTTCTGTAGGAAAAGTCTGAAACTGATGTAAGCTATATGATCTAGTTTGTGGAAAATACATACACTGAAACCTCCATAAATAATTGCAAGGCTCATGCAGCTTCAGCAGTAAAAACAGGCTCAGCCACTGAGGGCTCTAAAAACCTCATATTCTGTGTGAACCATCACACATGGATGTATGTAACATTGAGTGGGTTGCACTTCCACGATGGCACAAGGAATTGGAGGAAAGTGATTAGGACCTAAAGTTTTGTGAACATTATTCTCAAAACAAACTGTCTGACTCCAGTGAGAAAAAACACAAGTACAGTTACAGGACTGGGCCCATACTGGGATATTATCAGAAAAATAGATTTCAATTACTTCATTTTTTTCCTACTATAGAAAGTTACTCTGGTTTTAAGACCCCTTTGTGTCATTATACTAAGAAAAAAAGTGCAACAACCATTCTAAAAGGTTATAACCTATTTTCCTTCACGTCACTCTAATCTATTATCCAAGAATATAAATGTAAGTTGTTTTATTCATTTTATTTCATTAATCCACAGTAAGGGATGGAAAATACTGTGATAACATTATCAATGACAGTGAGAATGTTTTAAGAATCTATGTATGTTTAAATATCTTTCTCCTTTTTTGCCAGAATTAGTAGTTACAGATTTTTATCTCACTTAAATTCAAAATACTTTGAAAGAAATGTTTATCAGAGAGCAATCATAGGCTAGTAAAAGAGTAGAATGAAGGAGTGAAGAAGGGAGTAGAAGTATGTCTGTAGTTCAGGCAAAATGTTATGAACATTCATTTATCTTTCTCATTTCACAGAATCACAGAACAGTGTAGGTTGGAAGGGACCTCCGGAGGTTGCTTGTCCAACCCTCCTGCAGAAGCAGGGGCACCTAGACCTCATTGCCCAGGCACATGTCCTGATGGCTTTTGAATACTACAAAGATGGAAACCCCACAACCTCTCTGGACAACCTTCATATGAATGTTTTAAAATTTTAAAAATACATTCAATATTTTAAGATTTCCCTTCATATTAATTCACTAGAGGATTTCCTAGCAATTTACACAATGTTGGAGTTGTTACGGTAATTCAATCAGCCCTCAAACTCTATCAGCTTTTTATTTGAGATATGACTCTATTGTGGATGGATTACGACTTTATTGGGAGAGAATTCAATAAATAATTAAGAAGCTTTTAAAGAATTTGGTTTGGATATGTAGTATGTATAGCTTGACTACTTCCTCTAGAATGTGTATTGATACTTAAATCTTTTCATCCTAGGACACACTTTCATAATCAGCTGAGAAAAGAAGCCACCTGACCCCCAGAGTCAACAGAAGCTATGTGTGATTCCCTGGTAGGATCAATATTCTGGGAAACACCACCAGTGTTAGCTGGTATACTGCTAAGAGAACACAGGTGGAGGAAATATGGCTGCAAACAAAGTTGCATTTACCTTTTAGGCTGCAGTTATAGTTAGAGTAAAAATTAAAGACTAAAGAGCATTTTAATGGTACCTAACGTATTACTGGTCATAATAGCCTAAATTCACAACTATGCTGTAGGTAAGGTACCTACTTCTATTAGTACCAAACTGAAGCAGTACCTTTATGTGATAGCAAATTGTCCAGGATATAGGAATACACTCTCTTTAAAATTTACTGTAGTAGTTCTAACTCCTGCTCCCTCTCCTGTACATGGCAGATACATCACAGGGTGAGGAAAATCTAAGTGATGTGCAGGTGCTATTCCTTACATGCACATTCAGTCAATCTGTTTACATATAAGTCTGTGTAAAAGTAATTGTGCCTGTTTTCAAATTTGTGTACTGGCACACGCTATGCTCAAAATTACTGAAGAAGAGCTTGAGAACAATGAGAACTTCCACTGTGATTTAGAAGAAAATCATGACATCCTGCTCTGCATTTTTTGCTACTTAGAAAGTTTCTTACTTTGTGGTAGAGAACTGAATTGGGAGCTCAGAATCCTGATACCTACCAGCTCAATTGTCTTCTGAACTTTTCCACTGTATTAGTGCAAGTGACAGCGAAAGCAAATGTGGATCAGTTCTTCAGCCCCTGTAGCTCACAACTCAAAGTATCACATTAAACTAGTCTTGATCCTGTGCTTTTCTGATCTACATTATAGGTTGATCTGCATCTCCTTGGCATTAGTACCAGGCATGATCTATGTTTGTTTATAATTTCCAGTGCAAAACAACTTTTACTTCATGAAAATCTTATATATTGAGCATTTTGGATGAAGTTGAAATTAGCAGATGCAATAAATGCAAGTTATGTAAGAATATGTAGGAATTCAGATAATACAAAGTTATACCAAGTCATACAAAATCTTAATTTCAAATATTGATGTCAAAGCTGAAAAGTCTTGGGTTTTCAGCATTTATATAAACTTGCAAGGCAAAAGTCTATGATTCCTGAAAACCAAGGGAAGAATTTGATGGTTGAGGTGAGGAGGGCATTGGCTTAATTATGCATACTCCTGGTTTTCTTTTCAGTATTCAAAGTGGAAGCTGTTGCAGTCTCAGGCATATTGAAAGTGAAATGCTTCTTCCCTGTTTGTACAATCTAATAATGCACTCATATTTTGGGGAGGAGGAAAAAAAAAAAGCCAGGAACAGGCCTCTCTTGAAACAGGCTTTCCAGAGTGGCGTATGCGATGAAGTGAGTTGGATTTCAATTTGGTAGGTAAGCAAAGAATCTTTTCTTCAAGGCTGTGTAATGTATTAATGATATCCAGTCAGATATTTGATGGAGTTGTTTCCCTTCTCAGAGAGCTGTCAATGTTCATGTTAGCTATATTCATGTCACCCATTACAACATCTGCCATGCTCACTGGAAAAAAATCCCTTTATATACCACTAAGCTTCGTTTTGTTTAATTTTCCTACCTAACCTATTGCAGTCTATGAGGTAGTGATTTCTTAGCTTGTGAGTCTAAAAGCAGTCACAAGGTCTACTTGGTTTACTGTCCTTGCTTAGCATATTCAAGGATAGGAATATTACTCTGTCAAATAAGATGCATAACAATCTTGATTATACTGTTTTTCATTTTCTGAGATAAATTTAATGTGTTTCTTATTAGGGACACCAGAAATTCCTAAAGAATAACTAGTTTCTTAGATGGTAGAACTTCTGTTTTATTTTGCTAATAGAATGTGTTTCCTATGCTCATGAGACTTGGTTGGGACACACGGGAGAGAGAGACAGACACAATAAAAGTGACAGACCACAATTTCATCAGCATATATGCAGGAAGCCAGTTAATACTGCTTTCCCAATCACCAACACTTCAAATTTTAGCAGACACCATAAGTCCTCAGAAATAAGCAGAAATCAGTGCTGAACCCTGTCCTTTCATCATACAATTTTAATTGCAACACTTTCCTCATGCAGGAAGAGAATATGGTTGAAGCTGTGTAAATCTACATTTTTAGTTCTGGCCATTGACACCTACATGGAGGCAAGATCTCTTCTCACCACCCAGGCACTGGAGGGAGCTGGGCATTCACTTTATCCAACTTCATGATGTTAGCAGACCACTCATGAGGTTCTCACTGTGGTCAGTGGAGAGTGACAGACTCCTTCAGATGGTGTTTCAGGATATAGAAATTAGACTCCTGCTCTGAATCTTCGCTAAAGGACCCACTTCCATTCCCTCCCTCTCTTTATTTCTGCCCAAGTAGCTTAGGAAAAGATGAGAAAAGTATCATTCCCTAAATACTAGAGTAGTGGGTAGTGTAAACCTTCTACGTGAAGTTAATCTATCATCTCCTGGTACCAGTGGTTAAATTATCACTAATTTTTTCCATTAGTAATCCCTATGCCTTATATCTAAAAGATTGTGAAGAAACTGAAAATCCTTACTCAACTGTTTGCCAGGTTAATCCAAAGTAAATACCGTGCAACTCCTAAATAACACCCATAGTCCGGTCAGACCTGCAGTCAACAGAGATGCAATTCTAACATTCTTTAGTCTATATGGTGAGAGCCTGGGGCATCAAGCCTGCTGGTGCAGTTTCAAAAGGCTCTCAGCAGGCAAATAAGAGTGAATTGGCTTCTGGAAGCAATCAGCAAACAGGGAAATAAAAATTAGGAGAAGGGAAACAATTTACTCTTCTCATCCTTCATCTGCTCACACATGTCTTCTGGTTATCAGTAAAGGACTAGCTAATCCAGAAGGCATGTCTTCTCTGTCCCTTCATTGTCCCTGTTCTGATCACAATATACACAACATTTTCTGCTAAGAAGGGATGGGAGGATTGGGTTGTTTACTTAACTACCAGTGGAAGATTGTACATATGACAGAAAGCAAAGCTACACACCAAGATCAGGGGCTAAAGTTCATGATTACATCTTAAAGGACAATTAGACACATTTTTGTCTATGAAGTCAATTAGTGTGACTCTCCACGTACGGGAAGAAATTAATTAAATGGCAAAGCATAGGAAACACCATGAAGAAGCTTTATCTTAGAGTAAAAGGTTCAAAATCAGTGGAGACATACCAGTAACTGTACTTCATGTTGAGACAGTGTTGTCCTGGTACTGAAAGCATAAACTGTAAATTTTGTGAGTTGCAGTTTACTAGTTCAGATCTTCAGTGGAATAAGTGCAGAAATGCATGTGAGGATTTTGTTTGTAGTGCCATCTGATCACGGCAGCAGTTCTTATCTATGCATATATACCTGTTGTTTATTGCTTTGCCAGTTTTCTGAAGAAACTAATAAAAATTAACCTATCAAAGGTACATTTTTATGAACATTACAAAACTAGTGCAATTCATGTATATGTAATCTGTATGTATGCGTACTTTATGTCTCTGGTGCTCACCCTATTTTTTTTTAATGTACTAACCCCAACAGATCAAGCGTAACTTTAATTGTATCACTGTATAAGCATAACTTTAACTATGTAACTATATTTCAATGTATGTCTTCAATCCTTTCAAATGGCTATTCCTCTGTGACTTTGGCCATTGCTACCTCTGGTCTGAGGTTAAAGAGTACATGTAAGCTCATAGTTGCCTTTTAATTTTGTGGCCTTGAGCCTCTGACCCAATGTGGTGTTTGGTGTTCACTAGATTGAGATTAAATGGACCAAGCATTTGTACATAACACTCAGACCCTGACCTTAAATATGTAAAATGAATTGGCTACCAGCTATCATATTGTTATGACCAGATAGTATCTCCTGAGTAGAATGAGCAGCAAAAAAGGTGAACCACATTTTATAAGCGCTCGTGTCCCTAACAGTTTCCTTTTCTATTGCAGGGTTTCCCTTTGTACTTTTATTATTATTATTATTTTTATTCAAATAGGTTATTTTTTTTTACTTTCAATCAATTGCAATAAAATTTGATTACATACACTGGCTCTCAGGAAACAATTATAGGTCACCGTAGGCACCTCAAGTCGTTTGTTCATCATGGAGAAGGATAGTTTAAGGACTTGTTTCTGCCAAGTTCTTTTCATCCCTCTGCCCCCACCCCCGCCCCCATTTTCACCCTCCCCAAGTATTTTCACAGCAAAGTAAAAACACCAGGATATAATATAAAATAAAAATAGAAGTGATATAAGGGTTGCATTTTATAGCTGTATTTGAGTACATTTCAAATGAATGTTTGTTAAACAGGGGGAAAAATCAGACTAGCATTGTCATGATTCTAAGAGAATTAGGTGATGCAGGAACAGGAAGAATCTGAGTAGCTTGCATTTAATTAGCACTTACTGGTACAAAATAAATTAGACAGATTTGTCTTGTTTTATGAGCAAGATCCTGTTTTTCTATTTCGTTTTCTTTGTGCTTTTGGTAAGGACAGATCTGGTTCTTTGGATACTAAATAGGCAACTAATTCAATTGGTGCTTTCTCCTAGGGTCTGCTTGCAAACCAGTGCCAGGCTCACAGGCTCTTTGTGTACTGCCCTCCCTGCATGTGTCTGTGCTCCCCTGGCCAGTCAGTTTTTTTGTCTCTGGTGGTTAATAAGCTTTGAGCCTAGTAGTCAAATGTGGTGGGAACGGGGACAAGACGAGGGTCCTTAGTGAAGGTGTTTGTTGTTAAATAGAACAATTCAGCTGTCTCTTTAGAAAACTTGACAAAAGGAAATGCTCCCTGCTGAAAATTTTCTTAGCCTGTTGCACAAAAGATGAAGTTTGTTTAAGAAATTGCTGCTAAAGAAAGCGTCAACCCATTAAGGTAATTATATGGAACCTGTGCCGTATAACAGCTTAATTGATGTTAATGTTTGTCTAATTGGTGATTGGGAGAGTGCAAAGGACTAAAGGTCTTCATAGCACTTTCAGTCATGGCTCTGAAAGGGGTTCTTCTGGTTTTCACAGTTATAACAATGCCTGCGCGTCTTTCTCAGATTACGCCTTGTTTTCAGCCCCTTACAGCATTCTGCTCCACTACTTAAAGCGTAAAATAAGGGTGAAGAGCCATTGTCTAATGCAGCCTTTTTCAAAGAGTGTTTCTGACAGGGATTGTTCTAGGAATCAGGCAGGAGAGAAGGGAGTGCGAGAGGTGAAAGCCACTATCACCCACTTGTGTCACATCCCCAATGAGCGGCAAGAGCCGCCTAATTGCTGCGTGGTTTTTTTTTAACCTCCAAACGCCCATTCTCTTAAACAAGATCCTTGCACCAGTGCCACATGTTCCTCTGGAATCTATCAAACAAAACAAAACAAAAAAACCACCCCAACCTTGCTGACATTTTAAAAAATTGGCATAAAATGAACTGTTACGGAAACTTCTATAACCCACCGAAAACCTAAAAAAAAAAAGGAGAAATAAAAAAAAAAAGAAAAAGAAAAACACCACAACAAAGAAAAACCCAGGCACTCTACTCCAGAGTATGTGTGCTTCAGATTGCATACGTCAGCATGCACACGATTCTCATATGACATAAAGAGAAAATGATTAAGCAGAGAAACGGTAGGTGTAAACTGCCTATTAAAAGAGAAGGCTTTCGTAACCTGCTTCTCCTACCTTGTTCCTCCAGACAAAATGTCATGTTAACAAGCCAGTGGCAGCCCATGTCATGGAGCTCAAAGGCTTTCTATATGTTGCCTATTCCAATGAAACGAGAAAGTGAGCACGCGGTGAAGTCCTTTCCCTTTGATTTTCTTGTGTTTGCGTACGCACAGACACACACACGCTATAATTTCCTCTCTTCCTATCCCAGAGCTTCAGTCCCAGGCTTCTCCGTTTTAGTATTTTACATTCCTACATTTTAGAAGAGCGCTATTTTTATATTTGTTCCCTTCTTTTTTAAACACTAGCACTCAGAGTATATTCATCCACTGTCTTAATGAGGAAATGACGACTTTTATCAACCTTATTAAACATACACCCAGAAGATATCCATTTTAATAAGAGGCCAATTACTAAGTGTGTCTTCAGTTAGAAGGAACGTAGCTTTTACCTTGTTCTTTGGCTCTCCATGTCTCTAATTAATTGAATCTTGAAATCGTTGGACTTTCAGCTTAAGAGAAGACTGAAGAAGGGAACTTAACAACACTGCCTATTCCTTTATGTCTAGAAAGGACTATATAAAAAAAAAAAAAAACCAAAACAAAAAAAACCCAACACCTGTAATGCTAAAAGACTCAGGCTTTTGTCTGTTTCTAATATTACTTTTCTGCCTAATTGCCATCACTGCCACGTACATTAGGCCCTTTTTCAGCAGGGTTAAAACAGGGCCAGTGATGAATGGAAAACTGATTGTACTGCTGTCAAACTTGAATGTGAGGCTTATTCTGGAGATAGAAGTATGAGGAAAAGGACAGAGAATTGCACTTCATTAAAGCTCTACCAAGCTGATTGGAGTGGAGGAGGTAATTGAGATTTAAAGTGGCATTCCCATCACACTGTCCCTTTTTCAACTTAACAACTGTCATTCAAGCCACATAGGGCAACAATTGGCCAGATTTCCCAGCTCTTCTGAGTAATAAAACAGACACTCACCTTCTGGCTATTCGTTTTACTTACTTTGTTCTAATTTCCAATTCATGTGTCATTAGTGAACGAAGATTGACAAGAAATAGCTTTGACCTCACAGATTTGACCTTCAACCTCAGAGACCCAACTCTAGACTGAACATAGGTTGGAATATGCTAAGAAACACCTTTCCTTTGCACAAGAATGAATGGCAGTTTTTTTTCATCATTGTACCACCCCCTGCTTGCCACTACATTTAGACTATGAGACATGTCAACTGCCTGTCACAATTACAATAGACACAGCAAACCAGAATTTTACCCAAATCCAAGGGGAACTTCCTGAACAAAGAGTAAATTTTACTGCACAGATTTTGGAGACCTCCAATTTGTGCAGGCATAATGAATGCAGCCTACAGACAAATAGGTAGTTGTTAATTATCCCAGCAATTTCTTTTTTTTAATGTGCTAACAACACAGCATGCTAAGCCTTCATATCTTACACTGTTACCTGATGATCTCATCACATTTGAAAAGATGGTAATCTGAAGGAAGGCATTATTATTGCAAGTGTTCATGATAATAAGTTACATCAGAATAGTCCTTATATTTTTTTATCATTTAATAACGTTTGTCAGAATGAAAACAGATTCTACTGCACCTTTCACACTGGACTGAAGTTGTCTACCTATATAGTACTCCTTTTGGAGTAACTTAATCTTTTTATTTCCTTTACGCAATTATCCCAAGGCTTGTGTATACTAATTTAGTGTCATATTACTTATCAGAGCATTTTGTGGATGAATAATAACCACAGGGCAAGACCTATGACCTTAATAAGAACCTTCAACGAATTTTAGAGTAATTTGTGCCTTTTGCATAGGGGTCTTTTAGAGCTCTACTGTTCTGAACAGAAACTTGATGCTAGTAAGTCTATTGTATTTAGAACATTGTTTTTGTTCCTTCATATTTAGTGAATAAATATTTGGATGGTCCTGGTATTAAGCACCAATACACACAATAATTGAATACACCAATTCATTGTTGTCAGGTGTTTAAGAAGTTGATTGTGGGGTTTTTTTTGGTTTTCTTTTTTTTGTTTCATTTTCTAAGATGAAACATTTTGAAAACACAGGCAGGCTTCCTTACTGCATTGACTTCACTTTAATGAGATGTGCAGTCATTTCTCTTTTTCTTTTTCCCCTATGTAATATTCATTCTTCTATGCATAAAGAAAACAACATGGGCAGGTTACTGCATTGACTTCACTCTAATGGGAGACACAGTCATTTTGTTTTCTTCTATAATATTCTTTCTTCTATTATAAAATATATTTGCATAGCTCATTGTGTTGCTCTGTGTTTCTGAATTCCCCATTCATATTGCTGAAGAAAAAAAGAATAAAATGTACTCTATTTTCTAACAGAAGGAGGTATAAACTTTTGTGAAGTCTCACAGTTGTCACCACGTCATTTATAAATACTGTTACAATCCTCTACCTTCCTAAATTTAAATACAATTCAAAGAACTGGCTTCTATTGAAAGGATGCTATTAGCATATAAATACAGCAGAATCATTTTGGAATAGTACACATATCCAGAGTATGACACGGTAAAGAATTTACTCATAATTATAAAACCCATGAACTCTCTTGAGTGTATAGTACTGGTCTTTATTGAAACCATGTTACAATTGTGTGAGAAACACGCTTTTGTGTTGATGAAAATAAATTACTTTACCATCACTCTGCTTTGTTTGTCAACTTAATTATTACACAGTTAAAATATTGCTTTGCATTAGTCAGAACAGAGTATTTTCCTTTTATATAGTTTCCTTTTCCCAGGGGTAAATTTTAATGCCCTGAAAGGTCAACAGAGGTCAGGACTTCTTGACTATATCTCAACAGTGCATTTCTGGTCATCAAAAGAAATAAGCCTCTGACCACTGGTAGCTGCTGTAGGGGTTTCTTTTATCCTGCACCTGTGACAATTACCCTGTGTTAGTGAAGCTAACAGGAGTCAGGTTGTAGGTTAAGGGTCAGGGCACTGTCAAGAGGAAGTTATTCTTCAGTCCACTAAATCTGTTATCATTTTCATCTAATGTGACATCCATCTGTCAATCAGGGAATTTAGGCAATTGTCTTATTCTAAGTGCTGCACTTTATGCCTCGACCAGCTCACATTTTACTGCTTTTCCTATAATTACATTTTTCTACCTCTGAAAACCCATCTGCAAAATAAACAGGGAAAATCTTACTCAATCATTTTGAAGATCCAGGCTTTTTATGCTAAAAGCTGTTTCACTTACAAAATTGAGTGATTTCTCTGCAAAGTTTTATATTCATTTAATTTTCATTGTTATGGCTTTTTAACACGCAGAAAGAGAATAAAGCTCCTGTAACTACATGGATATCAAAATAAGTTTTCATGTAAAACTGCCAAATGCATACCAGTCAAAAGGGGTGTGCCTCATACCTTTTAGATGCTGCACTTCTCTAACACCATGAAAATGGCATGCAATAGTTATGAATGACAAGGGTAAGTTTTTACAATGGACTTTTGAGGAATTAGAAGCTGGCATATAGTTGAATTGACTACAAATGAGCAAAACCTCTGAGTAACTCCATGTATAGCACCAGAGAATGAAGTTCCAAACTCTGTTAACTCTAATTCAGCACTGCTCTTAAAGAAGTGCTTAATTTCCAGCACGTGAACAATGCCAGCTGGTTACGAAAACACTTCCATAAATGGGAAGGCATATAAAACCTAGGTGTAAAGGTAAATGTTCTACTGAATATGGGTGAGATTGCTCATATGCTTCAATTTAGACACACTTTTAATTGCTTTGATGAACAAGAATCTAAATACTTTGCCAAGCACAAAAATCGTGGTGTGGTTATAGGATGCAATTGAGCCAATCTAACAGCTTGTTACCACTGAAAGGGATGGTCCTGTTCCCGCTATTTCCTCCCCCTGCCTTCCCACCCCAGATTAGTTTTCTGCTGGGTTAGCAAATTTAATTGCCTTACCAAGTGGTTAGGCAAGCATGCAAGCCAGTGTAGGGGCAGTGACAAGAGTATGTGGCTGGAGTGAATGTTATTGGCAAGCCATTACATAGATCCAGTCATGTAATTAAACTGTAATTTCTCCTTTCACTTTTGCTGAAATGCCCCATTTTAAAAATTAAACTTAACCAATTTGCAGTTATCAATAAAACTCTCCAGGACCTATGCTGCTATAATTTCCCTGATAGTGAAGGTGGTAGATATGAGATGCTCTTACAAATTCTAGAGCAGAACTTATCTCAGTACAGTGGCAATAATAATAGTAACTGGCTCTTAGTACATTTTATTAGGAGTGCTTGAAAGAAGGCTAGGGTCTTTATTCCTATATTACAAATGGGGAAACTGATGCACTGAAAGGGGAAAAAACCCACCATGGAAAGTCGTTAGCAGAAAGAGAAAAGGACTATAGTATCCTTAAATCCATTCCAAGAGTCTATGCTTTAGGCCATAGTATTCTTCCTATCAGCTTTGTGGGCTTCTCTATATATTATTAACATCAGATGTTTAATTGCTCCAGAGCAAGTTGGGTTCCTTGCAGCACCCACAAATTCTTGCACTCTTCTACTCTCACCAGCATGGTTTCCTGTAGACCATACTCTGTGAGTTTTCTGTTTAAGGGATTCTTTCAGATTACTCAAGCACTTCCTTTTTGTAAGATTTACTGTACTTGTTTCCACCTAATTTCTCCAGGCATGAGTTAGATATGCTTCCCTTCCTGCCACACCCCCATCTTTAACTCCTCCTGATTTCTGGCCTTCATCAAAAACAGCATAGGGTTTTCAATTAATTCTATAAGTGCTTTTTTCTTTTCTTTTCTTCTTACTTGCCTGTTGTGATACTTGAAAGTTGTCACATACATTCAACTTCATAGCACTTGGTTTTATAAAACCTTGCTTTGCCCCGCCATTTAATTCTGTTTCTTGAAGAAGCCAGTGACTGCAGATTCCATTGCAGTCTCAGAATGGGGACACAAAACAATTATTCATGCAAAAGAGAAATTGTGCAAAGCTGGGTGTAGAGAGGTGTGGTTAATTTCAATGCCTTGTCCTGACACGGTGGTCAGACTTTCCTGGGTCATATACCTAGATGTGGACGTAGAGAAACAATTCCCATTTCCTCGTTACAGATATGACTGTGTAAAAATTTCAAGATAAATAGTAGTTGTCAAATTACATGTCTATGTGCATTTATGCTGGCAGAAAGTTTCCTATGCTTCCCCCTGCCAAGGTACAAGTCATCTTTGATCCAAAAGTGTGTAATCCTGTCTAGTATGGCCTTCTGCTCAAGACAGTAAGGTCTCAGTAGCTAATCGTGGCTGAACAGCTGGCTTGAGGCTGGTCCATCACGGTCCAGTCATCTTCTCACTTCAGAACATTACACATACTAGTAATTACTTACTCGATTGAATTAATCACTCAGCAACAGTATAAACTGTCCCCAGTATTTGACATGCTGATAGAGGATCTATGGATGGATAATGGGGGACTTTATGTACCATTTGGAACATGAAAATATACGTTGTAAAGTTGTAGTAGGGTTGGGTTTTTTTAATAATTACAAGCCACAGCTTCATTATTCAAGGCCACAGGAAAAACTACCCAAGAAATATCTTATTTCATACTTTGTTAACTGATAGTCATATTCAATTGAACATTTCAGAAGAAATAAATCTAGTTTTGCATAAGGGAAGTCTGGTAATAATATGAGTCATCCCTATTAACACTGTGTTCTGTTTACAGAAAAGCATTTTACAATTTTGGTACCCAGCCTGGTACCTCTTAACTGCTGCCTATACTACCTAAGTGCAAATAAAGTTATAGTTTCTTTGTATCTTTGGACGGTAATAGTTTTCCACTAAACTTCCACAAAATCTCAGTATTTGATATCCCTGAAATACCATTATGAAATCCTCTCATCCCATTTCTCTTTAGTACTTATGAATAAATTAAAAACACCCATTTATGTCTCTTGCTGTAACTCCTTTGGAAATGAGTAAATTCTATAGAGAAACCATTAAGGCAGAGCTGCGTTGAGCAAATCCAATCAGGCAAATATAATTGTTTCCTGTGCTGAGGCAGTAACACAGTGTATATTAAAGAGGGAAGTGTATGAATTATTTTGGTTTTGTTGGTTTTGATTACCTGTAATTTAAGTTCAGTTCAAGTATGTTTGACTTTTCAAATAGCAAGGAGAAAGGCCAACAATTAGAAAGGAAGCTGCATTGGTTTCAGTGCCTAAGTTCTGTACATTCACAGAAAAAAAATGGGAATATTTTCAAAATTTAAGTAGGGAAATGATTCCTGTAAAAGGAAAGTATGCAATCTAGAAACAATGCATTCTCCCAAGTTTTGAATATAGAAACTTTCTTATTCGTTTCAGTCAACCACTGGAGCAAGACAGACTAAAACTAGTTTTCAGAAGCCAGTTATAGACAGCTGTAAAGTCAAGCTGTTGGTAATCTCTCTGCTGTTACATTATAGATTATAAAGACAGACAGAGGGAAATAAAGATTTTTTTATGAAAATATGCAGAAACTTTATGATATTTTCTATTATTTATTTAAGTAACCTATTGGAGGCTGCTGTTGTAAAATCTTCTGGTTTAGTCTTAGGATCAGAACAGAACAGAATACTTCAGTTGGAAGGGACCTACACCAATCATCTAGTCCAACTGTCTGACCACTTCAGGGCTGACCAAAAGTTAGAACATGTTAAGGGCATTGTCCAAATGCCTCTTTTTAAGGCACTAACAGGAATGAGGCATCAACCACCTCTCTAGGAAGCCTGTTCCAGTGTCTGACCGCCCTTTTGGTAAAGAAGTGCTTCCTAACATCCAGTCTAAACCTCCCCTGGTGCAGCTTAGAACCATTCCCGCATGTCCTGTCACTGGATCCCGGGGAGAAGAGGTCAGCATCTCCCCCTCCTCTTCCCCTCCTCAGGAAGCTACGGAGAGCAATCAGGTCCCCCCTCAGCCTCCTTTTCTCCAAACTAGACAAACCCAAAGTCCTTAGCTGCTCCTCATAGGACGTGCCTTCCAGCCCTTTCACCAGCTTTACTGCCCTCCTCTTCTGTTTTAAGATGTGAGAATTTACGTACAACAAAATAACCATAACAACTTAACTAATATAAAAGAAAAACACTAACCCACTAACACAGGTATTGTTTCTGTTTGTATTTTCAGAATTACCACATATTTTCTATGTATTTTGTACATCACTTTTTAATGGGCCTAACTTTAATAAAAGACTCTCGTGTTTGGTTGACTAGTTCAAATGTGTGACTTGTTTTGAAAGAAAAGTTTGCAAGAGCTCATTCAAACTATCTTAACTTTCTGAACCTGGTAGTTGTTGGCTGCTGAAGCATAATAGCTTATATACACATATATGTTCTATTATGTTTGTTTGTATATAAAGGTGTAACTGAAAACAAGATCTGTGCTAGATCTTAGTGGCTGTGAAGTCATGAAGATAACTTTGCCAGTGATATTTTAAACTGAGAAAGTGAAAAAACATGCAACTAATGTAAGACCAGTTCAGGAACACAATCACATACTTAGCTTTGGCATTTTGAGAATGTGTACAAATGTAATGATTTCTATGGCTTGATGGAAAGTTCTCCTGTCTGTTTTCAGGGCCAGAAGAAAAAAAAGAAAAATCTAGAAATATTTATGCATTATGCTTCAAGACCATATTTTAATTGGCATAGAAGGAATAATTAAAATAGCATTGATTTGGCTTTGTTGTTACCACCTCACTGCCATCTGACAACAGCTGTATAGGCAGCCATTAGGATCTGCTGATATCTATTGTATTTGTGTAACTAAGTGGGGAATATCTGGCTACATTTAGCCATCAGAATCTTTGGGCCCACTGCATTTCCAAGTAAATGTTAGTTTAACACATTGGCTTTTAAAACTGTGTCTACCATGGATTTACAGAACCTAGTCCCAGGTTCTGTATTAAAAATAGACTAAAAAAGAAGTAGGGTTTCAATGTATAAATGCTTTGCCCAAGTGGTCTGTGACAGTTCTGCCATTGTGCAACAATTGCCCTCATTTTCTTTAATTTTCTACCTTCAGCTGGTATTTGGAAGTCCTTTAAGGCAGAGACTGTGACTTTTTTTTTTTTTTAATTAATAGCGCATTGCTTAGAGTCATTAGGCACCAATAACAAGAATTAAAAATTATAATTATCTCTGGCATAAAAAGAGTATTTATTCTCATATGTTTGGCTGGAGAGAGTGAATTTTAAATAAGATAGAAAGTGTTAGTGTACACTTTAATGACTATCTTCATAACAAATAGTAAGAGGTTGGATTTCTAAGAAGTAAGGCTAAATAGTCAGAAAACAGTAGAAATTGCACCCAGGCTTTGAAATAGCTGAATCTTCAATGTTTTGTGATTACAGGTTCCCATCAGCCCAGCAGAAAACCATCAAATTAGATGGAAATAGGATATGCTATCAGCTGCAAGTAGTCATCTTTTTATTAGCTCTGCAACAACCAATCAGTGACACCACAGTGTGCAACTGTAATGAAATATAGATTCTTTTTTTTTTTTTTTTTTGTTAGAAGGAAAACCCTTACCTTTTATGAATCTACACAGCCCTTTAGTAAGCAGTAGATGTCATTGCCAATAGCATCATGGTCCTTTATTTTCTCAAGTTTCTCTAGAATACAGACTGTCAGGTATGTGAGGCCTGGAAACTAAAGTCCTCTATTCACAGAATGGTTGCACCATGTGTCTGATTTTCCTATCCTGTCATGATCGTGTGCTAGAGGCAAGATCTACTAACATAAGGGTAAGACATATTTTTCCCAATAAAAGTCTCTGTTGAGACTACAAGTAATTACAACAGTCATTATCTATTATAATGATATCTTTTTAATTTTGCAAACACCCAGCCATTAAAACAGGACTGAAACAAAAAGTACTCATTTTACATATGTCTGCTAATGGTTGTCCAGGGGTAAAAACCTTGAGGGAAAGGATTTTAAAATTTACATGAGAATTAAAGGGTTTCAATTACTTGAAATTTTCGTAACTAAGAAATAAACTCCCACTGCAAACAAGGAGGAATGTAGGCTAATCCAACAGAGCTTGGGCAGCTTTATTTTAGGAACTTCAAGTTGCAAGGTGGCTAGACACATAGGTTTCGGAAATCTCAAGGGAAGACCTAGACAACCCTAAATCTTGTAAGTCCTCTGAGGCTTATTATGACAATTCCTTCTTTTTTGACTTCTAGTGGGAGGAGAAGTACATCCTATTTCTGTGGCTCAGTAGTCTCCCTGCCAGTATGACTTTTTCAGTTTAGGTACAGTAGAAACAGGTTACAATGGCTGAAGATCCCTCCTGTTAATTTGGAGTGGACATTAAAGTGGCCTAAAACTTCTCTGGTATCCACCAGGCAGGATTCATTTCACTTCCCTTTGACTATGTTCAATGGGCATTTTATGCCAGCCATTCAGGCTCTTTCTGTAATCAATGGAGAATAAAATTATTCCAAAGAATAATTCATTCTTCTGGCTTAGATCCTGCATGGAGAAAGAATGAATTGTTCTCTAGAGGTCTGTAGGCCTGCATTTCTGTAGAGGGAGAGCTGAAAAATTGCTAAGTTTAAAGTTAAGTGAGATGAATCCTGCCCATCACTCCTGACACATACCCTCGAAAGATAAATTTCAACTCCTTGAACTCAGTAGGATTCTCAGTGGCATCTAAATAATTTTTAGAATTTTGTCTTTCATCTTAAAATCTTCATTTGTATGAACAATTGCACTTTTTTATCTCACAAATGCACTATGAATTTAAATGCAGTAGCCACTGTGAAGCAGACGGTAATCATTACAACTGAGGTCAGATACCTTGCGTAAATTCTTGATCACTGGTATTTGGAAGCAACAAAAATAAGGTTATATGTTTTAGTGATTAGTGAATAAAAGAAATAAGTTAGTTTTGCTTGGTGGCTTCATAAATCAAACCTGTGTGCATTTAAAATAGTTGATCCCTTTCAGGTCTGAGCAACAGCTGTTTTCATGCTGTGGTAAGGAGGCTGTGTTAATACAGACTTTCTTTGAGCCTTTGTGATTATCTTCTAACGATGACTCTTCCTATGACTCATGAGTGAAGGCATTTGTGCATAGATGATAGATATATATTAAACATTTACTTCTAGACAGTGTGCTACTTCTCATTATTAAATCAATGCTTGAAAATTGACTTGTGAGTGCACTGGCAGAAATAATTTCCACCTATACAAAGATGTCACTTAAGAGGAAAAGTTCCTATTAAGTAAAAATTTCCTCTGTTGTCCCAGTTATTTTTGCTGAGGAGTAAAAGTCAGTGTCATCTTCATCCAAGGAAGATGGGGTTTTGATTGTAATACTGAAAAGAATACAGAAAATGTGTGTGGTAGTCAGGAACTCTCAGGAGTTTCTCAGGAGTCTAGAGACACGAGGTCTATGTTTGGTTGTAAAGTCTGAGAATCCATTTTCTCCTCTTACTGCCATTGTTTACTCCTCTGTTAATTACCATTTTCAATTGAATCCTGTAACCCTTCTTCTTAAGAGACACTTAAAATTTGCCTAGGCTGGCCAAGTACTGAAAGACTGGTAGAAAAGGAACTTGAACCTGGGTCCCCTGTATAACAATTGGGTTGCCTCACATGCAGCTTAGCAGCTAATCTCTTTCTTCCTTTTCATAGTCACTTTGCAAAAGTTCTGACTTGTTCCTGAGGCACAACAAGAAAAATAACTGAAATCTTATAAAATTTCATGAGGCAGAAAAAAATATTTATGGCTAGCTTTAACACCAATTAATTCAAATCATTAAATATTAAGGGGTTAGTTTTTCTTTCAATAACTTTCACATGATTGTCACAGCATTATCCTCACATCATCCTTGAAAACAAACAGTACTTTCTGTAGCCATTTGTAATATGTTATTTTGATGTGTTGAATCAAGATTATTGTTCATTAGGGAAGAGAAATGCTAATTTGAAGTCTGTCTGCTTCTGAGCAACAGTGTCTCTAGGAGACACCTGCAGAGCACTTCAAACATTATTCCGTAACATGTGCAAGTTTTGTTCTGAATTTAGGTATGCATATACCTTGTGTATTACTTACTGAATGAAGTTCTACACTCATCACATCTGATTTGAACTCAGGTTTATTTAAAAGAGGACCAGTAAATTTCCTACACAAAAGGATACACTTCCATATTTCAAGCTTTAATATATTTAACTTTGGTTATGAAGTGGAAAATATAGTTCCAATTTGAAAAAAATGGACTATTAGTTAAAAAAAAATAATCAATGTATCCTTTCATGTTGTTCCTCTCTATCTTGGCTGAATCCTTTTTTTAAGTTCTGTACACCCTCTTCATAATCCTACTGGAATTCCACTGCTACTGCATTTACAGCCATAGCACACTTGCAGAATCCCAAAAGGTCTATTTTCTTCCATTTAATGTAGCAAAAAGAAATCTTGCCTGAATACAAAACATATCTGTTTTGATTATGCAAACTGTTGTGTGTAATTTCGCATCTTCTTTTTATATCATCATGTCCATTGAATCCATTTTAAAGGGAAATCATTTTCTAGACTAAAATGTTATCCTAAGAGCAGCTCCACTTTTGCTGACATGATTATGATTAGGAAATGTAGATCACTGCATATGAATACATTAGAAAAGAATTTTTCTGATCTAAACTCTACAAGAGAACAAAATATACCACAAATAAATAATCAAGCAGCTTTTATAAGTTTAAAAATAAGTCATGTATTGCAAAGTTTAAAAAAAAAATAACCAGTTTGATCTGAAAAATAACATATCTAATTTACAGCAGAGAGAATCCAGCAACATCATTTTTTAATTGGGTAGTAGAAGTGCTAAGGTGACAGGACTGAGAACAGGTAAATCATCTAGGAATAGAAATGCTCTAAGACAGAAAGCCAGCTGGTATAGTGCTTCCTTTGTGTCAGTGATCCATGTTGCATTCTGTAATAGGGACTGTTCAGACAGTCTGTTGCACAGCTGTTCTTCCTTAGAAACAAACAGCCAGGTCTGTTAGTGGTATCACTCTGCAGGTATTGTAATGACAGTAGGTTTTTTTGGTTTTGTTTTGGTTTTTTGATTTTCTCTGGAAGTGGTATTCATCTTATTGAGGAGGAGCAGCTTCACAGGGATAGAAATTAGAGTTGCTTTATGTTGCCATCCGTGTTGGATTAAGTACTTATAATGTGGCTGTAGAGGGAAACTGTTGGGGGCTGTCTATTTTTTTATGTAATTTTTATGTTGCTATGATTTTGGTATATAGGAGGCATAGGAGGATTATTTTGGTGATCAATATTATCTAATATTAGAAATAACTCATAAAACACCTGGACCTTCACGGCTTTGTCTGAAGAGTTTCATTTTCAAAGCCCAAATTTGGTTTCTGCTTCACTTACTGCTGCAGTGATGCGAGGAGATGGGGAATTCTCAAAAGACACATTATAATGCTTTCCAAACTTACCAAGCATATCCAGAAGAAGAAGGTGCAGCTAGGATAACTCCGTTCTCTGACTCTTCCTATGCATAAGACTGATCTGGATCACGGACTGCCAGCTAGTAGGGCAGGTTTGGTCCAGCAGTCCAAATCTTTTTAAGAAAATTGGCAATGTTCTACACTTTAAACACTGTAAGATTATTTTCCTCCAAAGCATAGAATCAAATCATAAAGGATCATAAATATTTTTAAAGTCACAAATGAACTATGTCACACCACTAATTAGCTGATTATTTTAAAAACAAACACAAAATTAATTATGCCTGCTAGCGAGAGATTTTTTTCCCCCCACGTAGTCCTTATGGAAGGAATCTGGAGAAACAAATTGTGATAATATTGAATAATGGTGTTCTGGGACTGGGTTGACACTGAAGTAGTCATAGCTGTGTGTAAAATAAAGCTTAAAATGATACTGAAATTTTGGTCTATGCTGGGGATGAAATAGGACTGTGTTGAGTTGAAGTACAAGGTGGCAGGAGTGACACTGGATTTAAAATGCTCTGCAGGCAGAAATGGCTGAGTTGTTATTAGGACCGAAAGGACTTATGGAGTAGTAGACATTAGGGATGCTATTCCCAGCAGTGACTACCAGGGTTTACCCACAACTAGGTAAGTTGCTGTTTACTGTGAGACTTTCTTCTTGGCTTCCACATCGCTAGTGCAGGCTGGGCATCTTCGCTGCCGTCCTTTTACCTCACAGCTTCTGGGCGAAAGAAAGCCATCATGTGGCCTCGATGCCAGACTTGCACTACCAGAGGCACCGCTAAGTGGAGACCACTGCTCCTTTCATCCAGCACTCAGTAAAGGAGGAAATAGAGCTGCTACAATCTAATCCAGCTAAATTGGAGGTGTTACAACAAATGAGAAGAGTTGCCAGTACAAGCTGACACGGGATCACCAGTCCTTACTTACCCCTGCTACCCCAGAACGTATGTCTAACTTGCTGAATCTCATTTTTGAGTGCTAGAATTTATACCACAGTACAGACTGGTGTCTGGATCCAAATTCTGGGACTCAGCACTCTGCAGGCAGGAAACAATTTCCTAGGAGAAGTACCAGGTCCAGCATATTTGCAATGTAACTGCAGAACTTTCAGTTTCCACCTCCAAGTGATATATGTATCTCTTCCTGGTTTCACTAAGCTACACTACGTGTACCTCCAAAGTACGTCAGGATCTAGACCTTGGAACCTGAGTGAACATCATGACCCAAAAATTCAAAATGCGGGATTTAACAGGACAGTCAGTTATTATTATAGCAAATTTCTCTGCAAACATTTTAATTAAAACCAGATTGCTGTTTGCGAAAAAGTTGGAGGCTTTGAGGAATCAATTCCATGATCAAAATAAACAGCTGTTAGGTACGCCAACATAAAAAGAAGACCCTTATTCTATTGCATTTATTATGATAAAATTTTTGGCAGAAACAGGACAACAAGGATACAATATCTCACATGGTGACAGTGCTAAATTGTCATTAGCCAGATAGGAGAAATCATTACTGTTACTTTCTGAAGTGAGAAATTAGGGATTTAATCCAAAACCAACAGGAGCCTGAAAGATACTATTGTGATCAGCACGTAGAAAGGAACTTAAAGTACAAAGTATCAGAGTGACACCAATTATTTTGCAGATTCAATCAAAACAAGCTGTAATATTAGGGAAGTTTTGGAGCATCATGAAGGAAGGGAAGAAGAGAAGGTTGGTTATTTCTTTTTGTTTTAAGAAGTGTTGATTTAATAAGAAAGTGTTGCTAGATGAATAGAATTAATTATTTTTCTTTCCCAAGTTGCCTACAAAAGTAAGCACCATCGTTTTAAACCACCAAGCTGATCATCAAGCAAGTCAAAGGAGAGAATTAAAAATGTGCACCTGTGATGGGATGTTGATATATAAGGAGAATGTTTATCTCAAGAAACCTCTGATAGTTTAGAATATTTTAGTTTAGCCATTACATGCCAGTAGATTTAGTAAAAATTGAGAGAGGAGTGTATGAGACATTGATCTTTTGTGCATCCCTGGGCACACACCATGAAAGTCTGTAAAAGATACAATACTGTGTTCCCTGTAGGTTTGCTAATTTGGTATATAATACACTCTAAACATTGTTTCTATGGCTCATATCTTTTAAATAAATAAGAGTGATCCCATACGTGATAGGCAAAACCTCTATTGTTTTCTTACTATTTTTTACCTTTCCATACATGCTTTGTGCAATGATTAAGAGTTGACCTAGACTGACATGGGAACTATAAGAACTGGTTTCTATTGGCCACAAGGTTTTAGTGGCAAATAATAGAATATATTTGGAACTAAAACTTCTGTGTTTATTGAGTTAGCTTCACAGTTGGCTGGAGGTAGATAAAAGACTACTACTTTTCTCTCTCAATACTCTGGAAATTTTCTTCTTGTGTTTATCAAGATTTAAATGTTTCTGAGGATAATTTTGATAGATGCTGTCATTTCTCATTTATTGTGTATTTGATTTATCATACGTAATGCCAAATAGAAAGTAAAAAATCTATAAAAAATATAATCATCTAATAGGTGATTTAATTAGTGCATGTGTGTAGAAAATGTAATCTGTGGTAATTATTTGTAATTATGTTTTCCTTGCAATTTAAAATAACTTGTCTTTTTCAGTAAGGAACAACCCTCTTTTTCACTTTTCACCACCTTCCGTAGCATTTATTGCCTTTTTGGCAAGAAAGAATTCACCACTTGAACTGGAAGAAAAATCAAAGAGTTAGTAACTGTTTATAGTTATTCAGGGACAGAAACTGAAGAGGAAAATACATTTATATGGAGGTTGAAAGGGATATTTGATTACAGCTATCAAACAGAACAACAAGCAATGCAGATTATTAAAGAAAATCTTCCCAACACTGAGATCTATTGCATCACTCACAAGTCTCCCATAGGAAAGTGGTAGAATCCTGTGTGTTTAATTCCTAACATGAAGCTGGTGCTACTGTTAGGCATCTGCTCTCTGACAGAGACGGCAGTGGAAATGGAATGAAGGTAAAGGAGAATTAACTTTGACTGGTGTTCAGGAGACTTATGAGGCACTTGGGAGAATTTGCATAGTAGGGTGTTAAGGTAGATAGATCTGTGGGTAGAATATACAGAGGGAAAGTAGAGCTAGGTTGAAGCCTTGCATAGATCTGAGCATAATAATGCACTAGCACAGATAGCGAAGAATTATTAAAATTCTGCAAGAAGTCTGTGAGAAAATATCAAAATACGAAGAGGCCTGAGGAACAGCTAGAAAAAGCCTGCCTAAACACTTAGAAATATACACCCCAAATCCTGCATTCACAGAGGTGTGGATTGTAGAACACGTTATCGAATTCCTATGGTAATGGAAATTGAAATAATTCAGTATTAGAAAAAAAGCTGGAATATCAAGATTTTCTGTAGGATTCATTTTGAAAATTTCTGTTGAATGGATTATTTATGCATTGCCATTTCAATCTGAGATAATCAGAAACGTTCCACTTCAATTTACTCTGGTAATAACAGATTTTTTTTTTCCATATAACATCCTAATTCTTTCCCCTGAGGTTCAGCCAGAGTCCTGTATTTGAGCATATACCCACAGTAGATCACTAAGATCTTTTCAGAGGGAAGTACAAGCTTTTGAGGCATTTAGCTAATCTGAAAGACACGAACATAAAATAGGTTCCATAAGAAAATCTGTTAATAGTAAAATTAAACTAATACAAAACCCAGTTTGAACAAATAATTACAACAAATGAAATAATTTTTAAAAAAATAGTCTAATTATGTATTTCCTGATCAGAGGCAAGTATTTGGGGTTGGGTTTTGTTTCTGAAAAATGCATGATTTTCCTTTTGAAAGCTTGATTAGGGTGAAAATGTATTTTCTTTCCATCTGACTGGGTTGAAGAGACACTATGCTCCAATGACCATGTTCTTGACTTCTGCTTGATGTTTGATATGGAGAGAAGTTGTTGATGGAGTTCTAGTGGCATAGTAAACAGTTAGGGATGGAGAGGTAAAGATAATAATGCAAATACCATAGATGCAGTTTGAGTTTTAATATTAACTGTGCTGGAGATATTATCAAGATAATACAATTAATATTAAAGGCAGGAATTTTCAGTTAAATGTTGAATGAAAAAGACTATATATAGCAATAATGAATCACATATAGTTTACTTTTAAAACTAGTGCAGATCAAAATGAATTAGGGATGATATCAATTGCCTCAGAGATTCAGCAAAATAGTTCAGTCATAGGTGTAACAAGAAACTGGGCCCGTTAACATCTGTGTGGTTTCATTTACCTCTGTCAGCCAAGGATCAGCAGTCAACGAGACAGGCATGTTGAGACCAGATACTCTGCAAAGTATTTCAACAATTACACTGAGAAACTGTATTCGGCACAATTTTGCAGGCACATGCTCCATGACCTGCACTGGTGGTTCTCCTCCCTTCTCTGCCTCTTAACACCCGAGAGAGCGGCCGTGGCACTGCACCCCTAACGCCAGTTCTTCACCCTGGTCTCTTCCTTGACACAGATTTTAGGTGGTGCCTCTCAAGCTGAGGCTTCCCTTCTTTCCACCACTTTCCTTTTTGCAGCGTGAAAGTGTGATTGAGACTCCTACAAAATCCTTTTCTGAAGAATTTGCAACTTTTGCAAAGAGGAGACCTGGGGGGTGGGGGGAGTCTTCTCAGAATATATGTTTCTGATAACTAAATCTTAGGCAACAAGTGGAGACGACTGATACCGTATATCAGTAAATGCAGCTTGAAATGTAACTCAGTTGTTTTTATTGACTAGGATGTCACTTTTCCAATATTAAGTAGCAGAATATTTTATCTGATTCTAAATCAATAAGTTAATATTTTATGCAGACAACGGATCTTATCTGTATGATTGCAAAAAGGTGTTACATTCTAGCAGTTGGCATTTAAGGAAAATAGTAGCCTAAAATGAGGAAGATGTAGGAGAGAATTAAAACAATTTGGAATAAAGAAAGACAATGCTCTGTAAAAGTTGCAGAGGGGTGTTTCAAACTCATATCCATAGCTCTGGATATGGGATTGAGAGCCATGTTAAATAACACTGTTCTGAAAAAAACCACTGAAAATTTGGCTTCAATCATTGCAGAAAAGGGTGATGCATGAAATTCACACCAGAAACATTTAATATGTTATTTTAGACTATTAATTCCTATTTTTCACTTTATTCAGTCATGACATCCTTGGATGTCCAGAACCTTAATTCAGCAAGGGTTAGAAATCTTATTTTAATTTCTAGCCTGAATTTACTCATAGATAGTTTATATCTGAATGCTCTTTTGCCAACATGGCATAAATAGTTAATCCTTTCTCCTGATACCTGGCTGAAGAATTTACTGATAACAATTATCCTCCCTTTAACTTTCAATCTGTTAGATTAGACAAACCTGCAAGGTTTTTCAACACTCTTTAGACATGATTGGCTCACCAATCATCTGTTCATCCTATTAGCCTCTCCTTGCTCCTTTTCAGTTTGAGTTCACCTTTTCTGAATATTGGTGTCCAGAATTTTAAATGTATTTCACACGAGTTTTTACGTGTGTATATACATATATATTCATACTAATTGCACTGCACAAATATGAAACCATTGGGAATGAGGTCAGACTCATGTCTTACATTGGGTGACAGAGAATATGAAACTCAAATATCAAACCAATATCCCTTCTTCCCTTCATTTATTCCAGGCATTAGATATGGGAAACAGAAGCACACCAAAGAAAACATCCTAATTTACAGTGGGATCCCTGTTCTCTGAAATTCTCTCTAGCTACTTGGAGGCATATTTTTTGCTTTTATGTTATGAATATCCATAAGTATAGCTATGTTCTATTGCATATTTTTATTTCTAAAATATCAGTTCAGTTCCCTGTAAAATTTCAATATTGTGCAGCTCATGTAATTGCATATAACAATAAATCATGCACCTTTATCATGCCACTTATTCCTACTCATTGAATATATAACTGTCAAGAAACAACTATGCCATCATATTTCAGTTTCAGTAAAAAGATCTTATTTTATTGTGGCTTTCACTCATTCCCAGATGTCCTCCCTTCCTTGAAAGAGACAAGCCTGGGCGATGCCAGATTAAGATGAAATATCATCATCGCAACATATTAATTTTTCTTTGAAGGTCTTAAAATAGCTTTCTTATGCTTTTGCTGGAACATTTTTCATCTTGCTTGAAGGGGAAAAACATGGATATGAAAATCATCATCATAACTTCAAACTGAGTGGTATATCCTCAAAATGTGGGCTGCAAATTTAACTGCAGTGGCACAAACACTGTGCAGAAATAAACAAATATATACTGTTACACTGAAGAAAACATGTCCTTTTTGGAGGCTGCACCCTTTATACATAAGTAACAGGCTGAATGTAAATCAGTAATATTTTCTAGGCATATTTATGAGATATATGCAAATAAGATAAAAAGGCAAACATCTCTTATGCATATTTGAATGTTATAGGCCTGTCTTCTGAATCAGATATATATATAATTTTTACTTTCTTAGATATATATCAACACAAATTTTGCTTGGAAAAAGTGCTTATAAAAAGCACTCAGCTGATACCACTGAAGTTATTTTCACCAGTCTAGGATCTGAAAGTATCTACTTGTCTTAGTTCAAATGAGAGAACAGCGTTAAACTAATAACACATAAGGTATGAAGTATTGCAAGGTAACTGTAGAGAATTTTTCGAACAATTTAAAATGCAAACAGAATATCAGTGCTATATATTGTAAAGGAAGCTTTTAGGATATATGTATGTATCGGCAATTATGATATTTTTGTTCTTGTGAAATATTTTATGAAAAAAGCAAAAAAGCTTAAAAGTGAGATTACAATACAAAATAAGAGAAAAAGAAGGGATTAAAAAGTGTTTTTGTTAATCCAGTGTTTTCATTATTAGTCAAGATCAGTGAGTTAGTAAAATACTAACAAGGGAACAATCAAGTACCAGAAAGCAATAAGGAAAAACTCATGTAAAATCACATAAGCAGAGAAACACCAAGTTCAGTCACTGTAGGCTCTTTGTTTCAAAGCTGAAGGATGGAAATAGCTTATTGTGATTTTTATTTCTGCCATATATAGAACATATAACACTCAGTTACAGTTACAATCTCTTGTTTCATTTCAGCAATTTTGTGTTCTGCCCATATCTCTCCCTGAAGGAACACTCATTTTGTTGGCATGATAACCAACCTCAGACTTAATCTAAATACATTTTTATATTATTCTAATTATTTTCATAAGTGGGGAGCCTTTTTTTTTAATGAAAAATAATTTAATTGGAAGCAGCTTACTTTTCTTCCATTTTAATAATGAGCATACTGTACCTTCAAACTACGATGAGTTTCTTGTGACGTTCAAGTGTTTAGTGTACTTCCTAATATCTTATTGCAGAGCAGGGAGCTCGTTTTCTCGTGATAAGCTCTGTCCCTCCTGGCCTTACTGGGGTTAGCTCTTCACCTGGCCTGTGCAGTTGAAAAAGGAGGGCTGAGAAATTAATATAGTCCAACCTTCCAGTTTAAGCATTTGCCATCATCATGTGTGTAGAACAACTTAATTCACAATTAACTTGTTATGGTCAAGTGCAAATGCAACCACTTATTCACGACACCCAAGCATACAACATGTAAATGTTTAGAGAAGACTGAGATGCTGAATGGGAGGAAGAAAGCATACTTCATCTGCTTACACTAAGGATACATGACACACATTGCTCTGTCCCTCTCTTTTGCTCTCTTTCACTTACCCAGCTGATTTCATGTTCTTCTTGAAAACGTGGCATTCAGGGCCATGGGGACAGCAACTTCTCTGTGCGAAAGCTGCTGTCTGAGACTGCCATCAGAGAACACTTTCAGGAGCACTCCCAAGGAGCCACCTTCAGAGGTATATTCACGTTCTCAGGCTCAGTTCTTGTGGGACATGGTATTTAACTGCTCACCACCACTAAAAGTAGCAGAAAGGGGGAGAGAAGTATGTGAGGAAAGGAAAATACTGCTTTTTCCTTTTGGCAGCAGTAATCTGTTATGTCAAGGTAACTACCTTTGGGATGGTAATCTTAACCCTTATCACCCTGAGATAGCCACATTTGGGAAAAACGTATTTGCTCTTACAGTTCATCTGCTTTTTGAAGTCCTACCACAATTCAAGTGAGTTTTAATTTTTTATGAAGTACCACAACTATAACAATGAATAATTCAGTAAAATGTAATACATAATAATAGAACCAAAGATGACAGGAAAAACCATTAGCAAATTGTGGGTGCAAGGGTTTTTATGTGCCCTGAAATCTTACATTAAACTTAGGCACACAACACTTACATTGTATCATATATTTTTTCCTTGCTGGTCTAAAATTGTAGCATGCAGACAGAAGCATTCGTTTGCCTCAAGAGTTCGCTAGACTCAATCCAGATGTTGTATTATGGAGGTAAGAATGGATGTAATGATGAAATTATTAAACAGGGATGCCCCCTATAAATACATAAGCCATTAGAATCTGTTATATTAATACCAGGTCCATTCTTACTTCCGTGCTGCAGTGATGACCCTCCCTTGTTACCACTGAGTTTACCTTCTTACCTTGACTGTCCAGTGCCTCTTGCCTTTCCCTTCTTACTATAAATAATGTCCTCCCACCCACCCATATGTCTGGCCAGGAGATACACATTTCATCAGCTGCTTTCAGCTGAGAGGTTGGTTAAAAGCCCAGCCAGGATGCACACCCTGCTTTTTATAACAGTACACATTGCTGTTAAATAGCTGGCATGCTAGAGAAGCTGCTTTGCGGGCTGCATGAAGTCCCTGAGCCGTATGTTATGCAGGTCTGTTCTCCAACTTAGTTTTATTTATTTCTGTGTGTGTCAATGGTAGGATATGGAACTGTGATCTCTTTTCTTATTTAAAGATATCAATATATTTCAAAGGGAGAGGGCTTTTAAAAATCATCATTGCATTGGTATGTTATCATTTATTTTTATATGAATTTTTATATATGGTAGTTAGTCATCTCAGAGTAAACAACAGATGTATACACCTATATTATGGTTTAGCACTGATGCTAGTATTAAACAATAACAAGAAAACATGTCAGAAACTTTAATGATTAATAAATGTGACAAAAAGAAGAAACAGTCAAAGGTCAGTTCTGCTTTCAAAAAATGACTTAAAAAGGCACATACTTATTTTCAGGACATTCTAAAATGCCAAAATACCTGGTCAGACATATAAAGTTACTACTAAAAATGAAAACTAATTTAGCATAGATTTGACTTTTATTACTATTTTTCCCCAGACCATGCCTTCCTCTGCTTCTGGAGTAAAAAAGGAATAAAAAAAAGTTATTCCTACAGTGGAATGGCGGCTCTCACTGCCATAAAAGTTTGTAGGTTTAGTCCTGAATAAGAAGAAAGACTTTTTAACACTTGAAACCAGATTTTCTTTGCACTCTAGAAGTTTTAAGCCTCACTAATGCTCAAACCAATGTACAGCATTGGCTATGAGGCATTTTCCTCGTTTCGGCTGGGATAGAGTCCTAGTAGCTGGTATAGTGTTATGTTTTGGATTTTGGATGAGAATAATGTTGATAACACAGGTATGCTTTTGTTGTCACTGAGCAGTGCTTACCCAGAGCCAAGGCCTTTTCTGCTCTTCATGCCACCCCACCAGCGAGCAGGCCGGGAGGGCACAAGGAGTTGGGAGGGGACACAGCCGGGACAGCTGACCCCAACCGACCCGAGGGGTATTCCAGACCGTATGACGTCATGCTGAATAATGAAACTGGGGGGAGTTGGCCGGGGGGGTGGTGGCCCTCTGCTCAGGGACTGGCTGGGCATCGGTCAGCAGGTGGTGAGCAATTGCATTGTGTATCACTTGTTTTGTATCTTCTATTATTATTATTATTATTATTATTATTATTATTATTATTATTATTTTCCCTTCCTTTCCTGTCCTATTAGACTGCCTTTATCTCAACCCACAGGTTTTACCTTTTTTTCGATTCTCTCCCCCAAACCACTGCGGGGGAGTGAGCAAACAGCTGTCTGGTGTTTTGCCGCCTGCCGGGTTAAACCACGACAGTCCTTTTTGGTGCCCAACATGGGGCATGAAGAGTTGAGATAACAACAGATCTGACCAAAGCATGTTAATACAAATTTGTTACAAGCATTCATTATGTTAGTTTAATAGTCTTTGGTCACAATGTTGATTAATTTGCTCTCAGAGTTGTTGTGCTTGTTCTCAGAGTTGTGTTATGTAATGCCTTACTTGCTGTATATGTTCCCTCTTATGCTGTTTATCACCTCTGGGGGCTGGATTATGGTTACCATTTTGCTGTACTGTGTAACACTGGCTTATGATATGGTAAAATTACTGGTCATGAGACTAATCTGGTTTTTGTACTCAGCCTTGCCATCATCTCCGTACTTTGGGAACCATCTCTCAGAAACTATTAATAATTACACTCTTTTTCTCCTCAGAGAGCCAATCTACCGGGGAGACAAGGGGGGACACTTTCCCTCACTCCTTCACCTTCCTCTTCTCCTCCAGGCTAGTTACAATAGCTCTTGAAAATCTTGAATATCCTTGGGATATTCAAACCAGCACATTCCTATTGTTATATCTCCTGAATGTGTTTCAGATCTTGTTTAAGGTTAAACAACTATTTAAGAAGATCACTCAGAGATCTGTCCTGAGGCTGGATAATTATGAGTGGCAGGGTGTGTGGTGTAGTATGGGCAAATACGTAGGACACTGGGCACCTTCAGTGTTTTGGAACTTCAACCCTGAACAAGTGCAGAATCTGGAAGAAGTAGGAAAATATTTGGAAAAAGTATGCTGTCACCCTGGCAATTCTAGAGAGACACAAATCACTGCAGTGTGCTGGGGTTTGGCCCATGCCTACCCAGCCCTGTTCAACACTATTCAGTACCCTCAAGGGAAACAGAAGGTCTCTGGATCAAAATGACAGGCACTGCAGCCACTCCAACCCCTGCAAGAGGCACTGCGGCTACTCCAACCCCTGCGACAGGCACTGCAGCTGGACCAGAGAACCAGCCTGTGCCAGTATCAGTCACTCCTACACACATGAAGAAATATTGGATGTGAAAGTCAGCTTGTTTAGTAATGGAAGAAACTCCTATTTAGAAGGGGAAGGAGGAAGAAGTAGATGAGGCAGGCTGCTCCGAAGCAGGGCCATCATAAGAAGAGGAGGAGGAAGAGGCAGAACTCATAAAACGAGGCAGTAACTACCAGATTCCTGCCCCTGAGTGAGCTGCAAGATAGGTGAAGAGATTTCGACCATTGTCCAGACGAGCACATTGTCACCTGGCTGCTCCAATGCTGGGAGAACGGGGCCAGTAGCCTGGAATTAGAGGGTAGGGAAGCCAAGCAGCTGGAATCCCTTTCTAGGGAAGGGGGCATTGATAAAGTGATTGGAAAATGGGCAGAAGCCCTCAACCTCTGAGGGTGACTCCTGTCAGGTGTGAAGGAAGGGTATCACTTCAAGGAAGATGTTATATGTCACCCAGGCAAGTGGACCACCACGGAGAGAGGTATCCAGTACCTGAGGGAATTAGTCATGCTGGAGGTGATTTATGATGACCTAGACAATGAGCAGTTATCCAAAGATCCAGAAGAAGTCAAGTGTACACAACCCACGTGGCAGAAGTTTGTACAGAGCACACCATTGTTGTATGCCAACTCATTGGCAGTAATGACCTGGAAAGATAGAGAGGGACAAATGGTGGATGAATTGGCTGGCCAACTTTGGCAACAGGAAGAAAGTCTCTCTTCCTTCCTATGGGCCTGCATCTTAGCTGTGGAGAAATTGCCCTGAGAGTTCCAGCAATTCAAAGAGCATATGTCCCATTCCCCACCTGTATGGACCAGTATCTCAGCTATTAGGGGTAAGCATTCCTCTGCTCAAGAGAGAGGGTAGAGTGGTTACACACCACGAGCCACCCTATGGTTTTACCTGCATGACCACGGAGAGGACATGAGGAAATGGGATGTAAAATCTACCTCGACCCTAGAGGCACAGGTACATGAGTTGCAAGGAAAAACAATCACAAAAGAGGGTTCTTCTGGAAAAATTTCTTCTCTAGTTTCTAGTGGCCAGGTCTCCAGACAGAGTAGAAGGGCTGACCTTACTTCTGATCTTAACAAAGGGACTTCTGATTTGTATTTACAAGTGAGTAATGAATACTATGACTGGGAATAGAGGGGCCCTACCTCCAGCCAGGTGGAGGAAGGGGACAACTGAGTTTACTGAACTGTGTGGATTCGATGGTCTGGCACATCAGATCCAGCGCAGTATAAGGCTTAAGTGTACACCGGTGCGCAGTGTACCCTAATGCCATCAAGCTATAAAGGGGCATCTGTATTTCTGGAGTAACAGGGGGATTCAACAGCTAACTGTTAGAGGCCAAATTGAGCGTGACTGGGAATGAATGGCAGAAACACCCCATTGTGACTGGCCCAGAGGCTTTGTGCATCCTTGGCATAGATTATCTCAGAGGACAGTATTTCAAGGACCCAAAAGGGTACTGGTGGCCTTTTGGTATAGCTGCCATGGAGACGGAGGAAAATAAACAGCTGTCTACCCTTCCTAGTCTCTCTGAGGACTCTTCTGTTGTGAGGCTGCTGAGGGTCAAAGAACGATGGGTGTCAATTGCTACCACAATGGTGCACCAGCAGCAATATTGCACCAACCGACTCCTTGATTCCCATCCATAAGCTGATTTGTTGACTGGAGAGCCAAGGAGTGATCAGCAAGACTTGTTCACCTTTTAACAGCACCATATGGCCAGTGCAAAAGTCTAATGGTGGGTGGAGACTAACAGTAGACTATCGTGGCCTGAATAAAGTCACGTCACCATTGAGTGCTGCTGTGTCAGATGTGCTAGAACTCCAACATGAATTGGAGTCGAAGGCAGTCAAGTGGCATGCCACAACTGATATTGCTAGTGCATTTTTCTCAATCCCTTTGGCAGCAGAGTGCTGGCCACTGTTTTCTTTCACTTGGAGGAGCGTCCAGCACACTTGGCGGGGCATCCAGTACACTTGGAATCGACTGCCCCAGGGGTGGAAGCACAGTCCTAATATTTGCCATGGACTAATACAGACTGTACTGGAAAAGCGTGAAGCTCCGGAACACCTGCAATACATTGATGACATCATTGTGTGGGGCAACACAGCAGAAGTTTTTGAGAAAGGGAAGAAAATAGTCCAAATCCTTCTGAAAGCTGGTTTTGCCATAAAATAAAGATAGGTCAAGGGACCTGCACAATAGATCCAATTTTTAGGGATAAAATGGCACGATGGACATCATCAGATCCCAATGGATGTGATCGGCAAAATAACAGCTATGTCTCCACCAACTAGCAAAAAGGTAACACAAACTTTGTTAGACGTTGTAGGTTTTTGGAGAATGCATGTTCCAAATTACAGTCTGATTGTAAGCCTTCTCTATCAAGTGACTTGGAAGAAGAAATTTTAAATGGGGCCCTGCACAACAACAAGCCTTTGAACAAATTAAGTGGGAGATAGTTCATGCGGTAGCCCTTGGGCCAGTCTGGGCAGATGTAAAACAAGATGTAAAAAATGTGCTTTATACTGCAGCAGGGAAGAATGGCCCTACGTGGAACCTCTGGCAGAAAGCACCAGGGGAGACCCAAAGTCAGCCCCTGTGGTTTTGGAGTTGGGGATACAGAAGATCTGAGGCCCGCTATACTCCAACTGAAAAAGAGATATTGGCAGCATATGAAGGAGTTCAAGATGCCTCAGAAGTGGTTGGTGCTGAAACACAGCTCCGCTTGACACTCCGACTGCTGGTGCTGGGCTGGATGTTCAAAGGGAAGGTCCCTTCTACACATCATGCAACTGATGCTTCATGGATCACACTGATCACACAACAGGCTTGAATAGGAAAACCCCAGTCACCTAGGAATTCTAGAAGTGATCACGGACTGGCCAGAAGGCAAAGATTTCAGAATGTTGCCAGAGGAGGAGGTAACACGTGCTGAAGAGGCCCCACTGTCTAATAAACTGTCAGAAAATGAGAAGCAATATGCCCTGTTCACTGATGGGTCCTGTCACATTGTAGGAAAGCATCGGAGGTGGAAGGTTGCTATATGGAGTCCTAAATGACAAGTTGCAGAAACTGCTGAAGGAGAAGGTGAATCAAGTCAGTTTGCAGAGGTGAGGGTCATCCAGCTGGCTTTAGACATTGCTGATGGAGAAAAGTGGCCAATACTTTATCTCTGTACTGACTCATGGATGGTGGCAAATGCCCTGTGGGGGTGGTTACAGCAATGGAAGCAGAGTAACTGGCAGTGCAGAGGCAAACCCATCTGGACTGCCTCATTGTGGCAAAATATTGTGTCCTGGCTAAAGAACCTGGTAGTAAAAGTACGTCACGTAGATGCTCATGTACCCAAGAGTTGGACCACTGAAGAATGTCAAAACAACAAGCAGGTGGCTCAGACTGCTAAGGTTAAAGTGGCTCAGGTAGATGTGGATTGGCAACGTAAGGGTGAATTATTTATAGCTCAGTGGGCCCATGAAACCTCAGGCCATCAGGGAAGAGATGCAACATATAGATGGGCTTGTAATCGAGGGGTGGACCTGACCGTGGACACTATTGCACAGGTTATCCGTGAATGTGAAACATGCTCTGCAATCAAGCAAGCCAAGCAGTTAAAACCTCTGTGGTATGGAGGATGGTGGCTGAAGTATAAATATGGGGAGGCCTGGCAGATTGGCTACATCACACTCCCACAAACCCGCCAAGGCAAGCGCCATGTGATTACAATGGTGGAAGCAACCACCGGATGGCTGGAAATATATCCTGTGTCCCATACCAGCACCTGGAACACTATCCTGGACCTTGAAAAACAAGTCTTATGGTGACATGGCACCCCAGAAAGAATTGAGTCAGACAACAGGACTCATTTCTGAAACAACCTCATAGACACCTGGGCCAAAGAGCATGGCATTGAGTGGGTATATCACATCCCCTGTCATGCACCAGCCTCTGGGAAAATTGAGCGATACAATGGACTGTTAAAGACTACACTGAGAGCAAGGGTGGGTGGAACCTTCAAACACTGGGATACACATTTAGCAAAAGCCACCTAGTTAGTTAACACTAGGGGATCTGCCAATTGAGCTGGCCCTGCCAAATCAAAACTTTTATGTACCATTAAAGGGGATGAAGCCCCTGTAGTGCACATAAAAAATATGCTGGGGAACACAGTCTGGTTTATTCCTGCGTCGGACAAAGACAAACCCATCCTTGGGATTGCTTTTACTCAAGGGCCTGGGTGCATTTGGTGGGTAATGCAGAAGGATGGGCAAGCTCAATGTGTACCTCCAGGGGATTTGATTTTGGGTGAGAATAGCCAATGATTTGAATTATGTGATGTTAATTGCTATGTAATACTGTATGCCACCACTACTATGGTTGCTATATGCTATATCAATGGTATTACAGCAAGAGTTACCCAAATTAATGAAGAATAAATTCTGATGAAACCGAGCAAAGTACAGCAATGATAGACCTGGACGAGTGCAGAAATGATGGAACCCAAACTGGCTTCAGCATGCAACAATCCAACACCATGCAACATCTCTCTTGCCCAGGAGGACTGTTATGACAGATAGACCCCAAAGTCATGGACTAAATGAACTCAAGGGACATTTTAGAGAGATGGCCCATAGACTAAGGGGATGATGTCTGTGTGTATATATCAAAAGACAGGAAAGGTGGTGGTGATTAATTGGGCTGTATTGGAAAGTGTGGGACCTGGACATGACAGAGATGGTATAGAATAAGGGGTGGATATTGTCCTGGTTTTGGCTGGGATAGAGCTAGTTTTCTTCCTAGTAGCTGTTATAGTGCCATGTTTTGGATTTTGGATGAGAATAATGCTGATAACACAGGGATATTTTAGTTGTTGCTGAGCTGTACTTACACTAAGTCAAGGACTTTTCAGCCTCTCATACCGCCCTGCCAGCGTGGAGGCTGGGGGTGCACAAGGAGTTGGGAGGGGACACAGCCGGGACAGCTGACCCCAAGTGGCAAAAGGGATATTCTAGATCGTATGACGTCATGCTGAGCAATGAAACTGAGGGGAATTGGCCGGGGGGGGCGGTGGCCCTCTGCTCGGGGACTGGTTGGGCATTGGTCAGCAGGTGGTGAGAAATTGCATTGTGTATCACTTGTTTTGTATTTTCTTTTATCATCATTATTGTTTTCCCTTCCTTTTCTGTCCTATTAAACTGCCTTTATCTCAACCCACGAGTTTTACCTTTTTTCCGATTCTCTCCCCCATCCCACTGGGAGGGAGTGAGCAAATGGCTGTGTGGTTTAGCTGCCTGCCTGGTTAAACCACAACAGATATCTATATTGGGTTTGTGTGGCAAGGTTTTGGTAGCTGGGGAGTTATGGGAGTGGCTTCTGTGAGAAGCTGCTAGAAGCTTCCCCCATGTCCCATAGAGCCAATGGCAGCCGGCTCCAAGACAGACCTGCTGCTGGCCAAGGCTGAGCCCATCAGTGACGGTGGTAGAGCCTCTGGGATAACAGATTTAAGAAGGGAAAAAAAACCTGTGCAATCGCAGCCCGAGAGAGTACTAAGAATATGTGAGAAACAAGCCTGCAGACCCCCAGGACGGTGAGGAAGGAGGGGGAGGAGATGCTCCAGGCGCCGGAGCAGAGATTCCCCTGCAGCCCGTGGGGAAGACCATGGTGAGGCAGGCTGTCCCCCTGCAGCCCAGGGAGGTCCACGCTGGAGCAGATCTCCACCTGCAGCCCATGGGGGACCCCACGCTGGAGCAGGTGGGTGCCCGAAGGAGGATGTGACCCTGTGCGAAGGAATCCTGGCAGGACCTGCAGACCCATGGAGAGAGGATCCCACACTGGAGCAGGTTTGCTGGCAGGACTTGTGACCCCATGGGGGATCCACGCTGGAGCAATCTGTTCCTGAAGGACTTCAGCCTGTGGAAGGGACCCATGCTAGAGCAGTTTGTGAAGAACTGCAGCCCGTGGGAAGGACTTACACTGGAGAAGTTTGTGGAGGACTGTCTCCTGTGGGAGGGACCCCACGCTGGAGCAGGGGAAGAGTGAGGAGTCCTGCCCCTGAGGAGGAAGGAGCAGCAGAGACAAGGTGTGATGAACTCACCGCAACCCCCATTCCCCGTCCCTCTGTGCCGCTCACAGGGAAGAGGTAGGGAAAATTGGGAATAAAGTTAAGCCCAGGAAGAAGGGAGTGGACGGGAGGGGAAGGTGTTTTTAAGATTTGGTTTTATTTCTCATTATCCTACTCTGATTTTATTGGTAATAAATTAAATTAATTTTCTTCCCAAGTCGAGTCTGTTTTGCCCATGATGGTAACTAGTGAGTGATCTCCCTGTCCTTATCTCAACCCATGAGCTTTTCATTCTATTTTCTCTCCCCTGTCCATCTGAGGAAGGGGAGTGAAAGAGCAGCTTTGGTGGGCACCTGGCACCCAGCCAGGGTCAACACACCACAGTATCAAACATGAGTTGTTACCTCTGATATAGGAGTTGAGTCACTCCAATCTGTGTCAGTAAAAACCTAGCAAATGTGTGACTCCAGTAAGGAGAAAGTAGTAGTAACTTAGGCAACAAGTGAGAGAATGGAGTTGTTGATGTGTATGACTGCAGCACCTTCTAAGAAACGAGTGCAGGGCCAGAGGACAAATCTGACCATCTCAGGGTATTGAGAGAGACATGTACTGAAGCTTAACACATTCATAAAAATGATAAAATTAATTTCTTTTAAACATATGCATATTGCATGGCTGTAGTCTGGACAGGAGATAATCAAGGCCATCATCCAGCAATTTTTTATAGCTAGTTGGAGATGATGCAAATATTCCCTTAAATTTCTGTGTGGTAGGTTACTGTCAACAAGATAGTCATGAGCACTTATGACCGGAATTGTTTTATTGTGTGTATCAATCTTCTAAACAGCATGATTTAATACTCTCCAACATGCTCTCTTTTTTTTTCTCCATAATCTCGAACAGAATGGTGATTTTAACTTGACTAGCTGGGCAGGGGTAGCTCAGCACAAGGGTAACTTTTTTATAATTTTACAGTTGTAGAGGTGAAGATTAGATAGATAAAATGTTATTTCTGAAACAATAAAAAAGAAGATTAGGAAAGATGAAAAAAATTGTAGTATAGGAAAAACAATGAATCAGTATTTTAGAAATTTCTCTTTATATCTATATATACCTATAGATAACGTTGGATTTGTTAGTTGACAAAGATTATATTACAGGACTGCAGAGGCATGAAAAAAGAAGTTCCATTATAAACTTCGTGAAATATTTTCCTCATTAAAAGCAAGGAAAAAAGTTTCTTTTTCGCTTTGCAACTAACAAACCACAACAGAGTAAGAGGAAGTGGTCTTAAGAAGGGGATAGCAGGAAACCTTAGCTATGGAAAGATGAAAAACACCTTATCAGAAGGGTAAGGTGTTACGACCCTTGTTCTTGTAGTCTACTCCATATTTGTATTCTTTCTGGGTGGTGCAGTGCAGCATAAAAGTGTGTTGCAGGCAATTCTTGCAGAGTATGAGAAACTTAAGTTCAGAGGGTAACTCGTTCATCTGCACACACCCTTAATGCGTCTCAAGTTGTCCAAGTGAGGGATGCTTACAGATAAGACAAAATGATTATGTAAAAGCAAGCCTATCACATCTGCAACTGACTGCAGAAAACTTGCAGCCTGGAGCAGGAACTAGCATCCATCTAGAGTAAGACTGGACCACAGACATGTATATTTTCAGTACCTGAACTCCAACTACACTTCATGTTCTAAAACACTCTGTGTATTGTGTGAATTTTTATTATAACTGTGTTCCTCACTAATGGTTTTCCCCCGTAGGACAGCTTCCACAGATTCCAGGTTTCTGAACCATAAGAAAGCTTTTAGAATTATACCCTAAGTCATGTATTGATATGTCAATTAAATTAAAATGATAATATTTGATGAATGAGGAAAAAAGCTATTCTTATCAAAATGTAATATGAAGAAACCATGTCAAGAAGGAGAAATAATTCTTAATTGTGAGTAAGTTTCAGAACCACAACATTCTCACTAGTTTTTTGTTGTTGTTTTGGTTGTATCTACTTCCAACTTCTGTGGAAAATACATTCACAGAATTCAGGTTCATCCTATTGTCCTGGCTGTACAAATTTTACACAGTTTCATAATTAGACTCGAAAGCATTTCAGCTTTGTATATTTACACTTGTGATCACTTATCGTCCCCCTGCTATTATTAAACTGACTAGTTGAATTTGGGCTCAAATTAAGTTGCAAATTCTTTAGTCTGGTAAAGTTTATGATGGAACAATGAAATGTCATTCTACCTCAAACACTGGATATGATCGTACTACTAGTGAGTAAATAACCATTGGTAGCAAATTTAGCCATTTCTGCACAGCTCTTATCCCTTACCAGGAAGATGTGCAAGAAGTAATTTAGAAAGTGTCAAGTCAAATGCACATTGCCAAAAGGGGGATGATTTCATGAAGTCATCTTTCTTCAGTTGTAACCTGTTCTTGTAATGTTTGCCATTAATTGTTGAAAAGCTTTCAATTCACTCTTCACCTGAGTACTTGATAACTAACTGGCAAAGAGCAGGTCCTGAACTTACTGAATTTGAGCTGTAAGTGACTTAAGCACTTTGGAGAATTGTACTATATAAGTTTAGGTTGATTTACAATTGTGAAAGGAGTTTCTAAGATGATAGCGACCCTTTCAACCTTTGTATACTGTGTTTGAACTAAGACTACTAAAAGCTGTAGAAAGTTTGAACCTTTTCAGGAAACATATTTTTAAATAAACATGGAAGGTAGCTTTCAAACTCAGACGGTCAAAAATGTTTTACTGTACTTTAGGCAGTTCATTCCATTTTTATATTTCTCATAATGTCCATTTTCTTAGGACACTATATAAAAAGAGATCTACGTAGGTAATTTGCATAAATCTATGCAGCTAATCCAAAGAAATTTGTGTGTCTTTTTTGCATGACTGTGCATTTATTAGAAAAGCTAATTACAATCTAAAAGTTTATTTGAAGCCATGGAAACTACAGAGTTAAAGGAAGTTAAAGTAAGAAGTGATGGCAGTAATATATATAAATATATATAAATATATAAAAGATATTTACAAAATACTGATTTCTACTGCTAAATGCAAATTTGATGTTTTATAAACTTTTTCCAAAATGGATGGTAAGCCTATAATGACATTGGTAAAGATGATTGTCCCATTTACGGATGTTTTTCCAGAAATAACATTGTTGCTGTTGTCAGGCCCACTTGGTGAGGTACAAATGAAGGATAGGATAGGATTCAATTCTCCTAACTTTAGCAGCCTAGGAGAAGGATGCATATTCCAAGCTAAGTGATGGCTTTGCTCTGCGATGAACATCTTCAGAATGCAGCTCACACCTCCTTTCTTAGGTAGCTGAGGGAATTACCCTCCCGGAGGTGGTACCTCTTCCATTGACTGCAGGGCAAGCTTAGAAGATGTATGCAGACAAGACACCTAATTTTCATATATAAAATTATATGAAATAGACTTCATCCTATGACTTATGTTTTCTACAATACCATAAGAATAGTCTTAACTAATAGCTTATTAGTAACCACATTTAAAACAGTAGGATGATCCACATGCTTTATGTTACACAGGTGCCCAAATATTTTGCTTGACCTTGGTTTAAATATGCATGGTGTGGGCATCTTTCCCCTTTCAGTTGTAGTTCTGTAAGCTGAAGTTTACCAACCCCGGACTGCTTTCAAGAGCGGCCATCCACTTAATTTTCCTGGCTGCGCTGCTGCTGAGATTGCTTTCTAGGCTATTAAAATTAAAATGAGCCAGCATAAACCATTGAAATAATAGATCTTCTTTGCTTGCCTGCTTTGCTAACGCAACTCACTTTGAAATAAATTAGGAAGCGATCACACAAGTAATTTAACCAGTGGATCTGGCAAGGCAGTGTTCTCTGGCAAGAGGATGGCAACAAACAGTTGGGGGTTGGCTGGGGATGGTAATCTCTTCAGCTGGTCCTGTGGGAGCAGTAATGCAGAAACAATTACACAAAGCTCCCAACTGTATCTTCTTTTGAAGGGCATCGTTTGTTTTCGTCCAATAGTCTTCAGTCCCCTCATTTACCACCAGAAATAATGCTATGGGTTCCTATTTCTAATGTAAATGTAGGTAGAAGAAAGAACTTCATATTCTAAGTAAATAAACCTCACAGAAAATGTGCCATGTTTAGACCCATTTGTATTAAGAGTATACAACTCTAAATTGTAAGGAAACAATCTTGCAGATTACAGACTGAATTTTTACTGAAGTTTTTTTATAGAAACAGAATGCGTTAGAAATTCAAAATATGTGCTCTAGTGCAGTATTATAGTAGAACTCCTGGAGTTGTCATAGGCTCACAAAAAGAAAAGAAAAACAAAAAGAAAAATTGCTTTGCCCCTGTTTTTTTGGCATAGTCATCTTGGAAGCTCATGAGAAAAAAAAAAAGAGTGTATTTATTTCTAAATCCCTAGATGCAACATGTTTAAATACTACAACTTATCCATTAAATGCTGTGATGATAAGTCTATTGCTGGCAAACTTGTTCAAAAAGAGAAAATCTCTACAGTTTGTGTTGGTAATCTAGCTGTTTGTCATTACTGTTATCGTTGAAAGGTATCTAATTCTTAGACACACAAAGGATATTCTGCTGCTCAGCTCTCTTCTGCCCTTACAAGTGTCATCCTATCTTGCTGTTTTATAAATTACAGGAATGTGATCTCTATGTGACCTGATCATCTATAAAGAAAATTTGTGGCTCAAACAATTTTTCTTTAAAACATGTTTGCTCAGGTTTGAAAGTTAATAGAATCTCATCTGTAAGTTAAGTTTTGCATGTGTTATTCTTTACATTTCAGATAATTTCATTGTTTTATATAACTGCAGCCTTGGATTTCTAAATAGTATTTCAATATGCAGTCAAGATTTATACTTTTTAATGGGTAAGTATATATGCCAGTGTACAAAAATCACTAATTATTACTGCCTTAGACATTTTTACAAAGTGGTTGAAGTTTTCAGACACTATGGATAAGTTATCCGGCAAATCTGTAAAATGAATTCTAGTTGACAAAGCTATGATACTACTTTAAGAGGCTAAATCACTTCCACACTTGCAAGGTCCTTACTGGTTCTATCATATATTCAAGAATACTCTCATAACTGTATCTAATTACACAGGAAAAGTGAGCCATAAGTTTACTCAAACTAATGCTGATTACTTTTTGCTAAATGTTTTTAATTTGTATCTTGTGACGAAATTTCATATCATTTTTTACTATTCTTTTATGATATAAATTTTGAATTATTTCTAATTAATGTGAGCAGTCAGAATGCCACACACTTTTCTCACTGTGGTGACTAGTCTTTGCCAGTAATTGAATGGTAGCCTTAAACAAGGTGAGGTCATGAAGCTTATTTATCTGACACCATGAATTCTATGCCTGTGTAAGAGGGAAAAAGGATGTTTTTTTGCCCTCAGGGTATTAGTCATGGTCCATAGGTTCGTGGGAAAAATGTAGGAAGTCTCAAAAGTTTGTTCCTATTATTTCAATTTTTCTTAGACTGCATTTGAATCCCAAAGTGAATTTTCTATTATTCCTTTGAAGGGTGCATAGGAGGGTACCAACAGTCTTTGAGGAGCAACACCTGCAGTTGCATTCAAAGGCATGACTTTTCCAAGCAATTTCTGAGCTGCCTGGTATTGTCCCAGGAAGGATAAAGGCCTAGGTTTTTTACCTGACTGGCAGAACATTCCACCACCAATAGAACTCTAAACATTGTTTTAGAAGTAATGAGTCCTGCTGGTTTCATCCTGCAAGACCTTGAAATCCCACAGGGCAATGTGGTTAGAAATAAAACAGAAGGCTGAGGCTTTTAATGAGTTTCCTATCCACAGATGCCATCAAGCTTTTATACTATTCATTTTATTTCTACAGCTTCGACAAAGGAACCCAGAGTTGTGGGCAATACTCTGACAAGTGCAGTTCACAAACTTGGCAGAAATCTAGACTTTAGACAATAAAAGCTCATTGAAAGGAAAAGAAAAAGCAAAATAATAAAAAATGAACTTAAATATGGGATACTTTACTTACGAAAAGTGAACATAGTGTAATTCAGACAAGCTAAACTGCTTGGAGCATAGAAGGAGGATATGACTGCAGGTTTCCGTGATGTTACAGAGGTTATAACGACAAAGAAAAGTGAACTGAATATGGCCAGTGAGGGGTCAGTGTGAATTTTGGGAATATCCTTCAAGCAATACTAAACTGACCATTCTCAAACTCTTCACTGTGTGTGGATCTTAACTGTTTGAAGTCTTCCATACAGCCAGAGAAAATGAAGAATGTTGATGAAGCAGCAGTTTCTCTCTTATGAGAAGATGAGGGTGAAAGCATCTGTGCCTACAAAGAGGGATGTAGAACATGCATGTGTGGGTTTGGGAAACACTACATTTTATATTACTTTTTCCCCATTTCACCTCTTTCTCTTTCACCTCTTTCACCTCTTTCTAGGGCTTCCTTAAAGGAATATCCTGGAACAAACGTGGCATAAAGAAATACATGGTCTGTGGAGCTCCAGTCCGGATGGGATAGTGTCATGCTGATTCATCCCTAGTAAAATGTGGAAGATTTGTGACTCTAAGAGTAAACAGACTCTACAGGTTGAAAACTGTGCCTTGCCGCTTATCCTCTAACCCCCTGTTCAAATACAAATGAAAATTCTTCTTGAGAAGCACATAAGTATTTTCTTCTCAGTAGTTTCTTCCTGCAGTTGTGATGAACAAGTCCATGTTGAATGCTCTTGTGAGGATGGTCCAAATCAGTTCAAATGCCAGAAATTACTTTCACTGTAACTTTTTTATGAAAAGAGCTATTTTTCCAGTACAATTTTGCAGTCTCAGGAGCTTTCACCAAAAGATATAGATCCACTATAAACCCAATATCCATCAAGAACAGTTTTCCAGCTATTTTGAGTTGTGCACTTCACTGGTTTTTAGATGGCAAAACTATTGATGACATATAAAAAGTAAATATTTCTTAAACCAGTAACAGCATGGACTCTGCAGGTGCGTGCACAACACAGTTGTACTCTAAATTTTAAGATTTGTCTTTGTTTTAGTTTTCATTGGTACAAGAAAAGGTGCAATCTGCAAAAAACCTTTACACACTGTGGAGAGCTAGCAGAGCAGATTATAAGTAGTCAAAACTTTTTCTGTTCAGCTCTAAATTCTGAAAATGGTATTTACTTCATATCTGGATTTATACGTCTGTAACTTCATCTGTGGACTGTAAACATTGAGTGAGGCTCAGCCTATTGACTTAGTCATGACCAAGTGGTTTGAAACAAAGAGATGAGTTCAAATGCCTTAAACTTCTATGTACTTTCATTCTAAGAATTTTCCAGGGCGCTCAGAACAATCAGTATTTCCAGCTCCACATTTTGGCACTTCTCAAATCTGAACATCTCTCATTCTGTCCTCTGTTAGTATCTTATGCTAATTAGCTGTACAATGTTTAAGTTTTACTATTTAATATTGAAGGGAGAAGGCTATTCCATCCTCGTGCTGTCTTTAAGATTTCTCTCTTTTTTTAAAATACATCATGTATTACTTGTGATGCTGTCATAAAGATAACATTTAGTAATGGAAGTGTTGGCTTTTAAAGAATATAAATGTACATATATGCTACATAATCATATATGCATGCATATACATACATAGATAAACATATACATGATTACTATTACCAGACTTCATTTGTACAGACCAAAATAATGCAGGATTGTAGTGTTTTACCTTTTTAATGAAAACGTCAAGCTGATTATAAATTAAGTTAAGCAGTATCTAATGTATAATGCTGCCAGTAATGATTAACTAGACATCCACTGATAATTCCCAATATTTGTTATGTATTACAGCTTTTAAAATAAAATTGAAATTACTTAATAATCAACTGACGTATTAAATATATAGCCTGCAACTACACATTCTTACCACTTCTACCTAAATGCTTACTCCTATATTCCCCTCTGCGCTCAGTTCAACACCTTTTGAAATTAATTGGTACTTTTACAATTAAATTTTGGCATTTCTCAAATGTGAACTTCTCTCCTCCGTTAGTATTTTACTAACTATGAGCAAATTGTGATTATTGATTATAGCATCTAGTTTTGTACCAAAATCTAAAGTTAGATTCTAGCCCTGTAACTGAATCTACAGCAGCATATGTGTCTACTCAGCATGCCAGTCACTTCAAGTAGGCTCTGGTTTGGTATGGGAACCTTGAGCACAGCATTTGGTTTTGACAATTTGGTATTTGGGGCATAGATTGATTTTCTAAATGTGTCTATAGTGCATACTATAATTTGGTAATATCCTGAAAAAGCTACTTAATATTTAGTAATGGCAATGAAGGAAAATGAATATAAAAGGCTTAATGCTAAATGAATGTTTTGCTTGGTTTAAGCTTATATGGCTCTTTATGGCAAATCCACTAAAATTCTTTTTTTGCCTTTCAATACAGTTTGCACTGAAAAAAAGGAAATAATTAAAATATTAAAGAAGGTAGAATGATTGATTTTTTAAAAATATGTTGCAAATTATGTTTTTTTCTAGTTGAGTGCAAGTTTAAGTCCTAACTAGTATTTTGAATACTTACCATGAGATATCAAACAGCATGTGCTTTCTATTTATATTGGTTACCAATCTCAATATTCAGAGGAAGAGAGTATAAAGTTAACAAGCAATTATTTGGCAAATTAGTACTCAACAACCCTGAGTAAATAGGAAGTTTGAAACCTATCTGTTATACAGCTACTTTAATTTGCATAGCACACTGGTGTGTTTGCTTTGCAAATACTTTGCAATGAATCATCATTTGTACTATACAGTCCAAAGAAAAGCAATCAAAATTCACAGCAAGACAATGAAATTAATTATAACTGTTGAATTCTGTGGTGGTAATTCCTCCTCATGCAGGAAGATTAATTGCATTGCACTTTCCTTGCACTCCACTAAATGATCTGATGAATGTATAATCATTTACAGATTTCTCAAATGCTGAAAATTGATTACCTTTGATTAGCTCTGATCTGCACAAAGAGCTCTGACAGAGTATCAGTGAAACATTACAACATTACAGACAAAGTAACAAATGATTTAATTACCAGTGTGCTTATTAATGTTAGATTCCCTGCAGTGATCCTGGCAAATCAGGGGCCTGTAATAGACCTGTGGGTTTCACTGAATTCCATTAGGGTTTAAATAATATTTCTCACTATTTCTCAAATCTTTCTTTTCATGGCTTCTTAATAACTCTAATTAATTCTAATTTGCACAAAAATCCATTGCATCTCCATAAACTTTTAATTAGATGTAAAGTAAGATAAGTCACTGCTTTCAGAGACTGGGGAAAATGCAAACTGCGGCTTTATATGCTTCCAAATAAGTTTTTCATTAACAAAAGATATTTCTCCATAAAGCTACTTAATGAAAGTTCAGAACTAATTTTGAATTAGGCATGTGGTCCAGCTATACACTTTTAGTTGCAAACATAATAATAGTTGCTTATACATGAAGCAAGTGAAAAAACAGGATGGTAAAATGTTTAGCTAACTAAATGGTAAACATAATTTTAATACTTTTTTATGTATTGCCAATATATACATTCACTCATTTTGTTAATTGTGGTAAATAAAACACTCTGATTAAGCAGTTACACTGTACACTGAAAGACTATTTGAAAATGAAATAACAAGGGAACACTAGCCCAGTTACAGACCACGCTGAATGTTGTTGGCACAAACAAATCAAGCTTTTCTACGCTTATACTCGTGAACACTTAGATCAGTTCAGATTGGCAGCTTCTTTGGTTTTCCCTGGTTTTATGTCATTATATATGACATTAAATTATTATGAAGCAATGACAATGAAAACCCAGATGATCAGAGAAGTCAAACAGAGCTCAAATTAAGCTCTGTTTCTGCAAGTGATTCTTACAGAAAAAAATAAATGTAGGTAATTAAAAGCTTATTTAGCACTGAAGTACTAATACATAGACAACTTATAATAATATTTTTGTATTTCAGTTGTGTAGGAAAGGAGTGACTGTAACACTGCAGGTGTTACTTTGTCATTCGTAATGCACAAGACGGAAAACTTAAAAAATAGAAATATTCAGCCCCCAGTGTGGATGATTACATTTATTACATTCACTGCTGTCAGCAGCTGAAAAGCTATCCATCACACTGAAACAGCGATGAGAGTCAGAAGTCTCTTTTTGTGGAGAAATATTGAAGTCAGATTGTTGATGTCAAAAGTCAAACTCTAGTTCAGCTATCTGTTTTATGAATCTGACTGAGACACATTGTGCCTGTGTTCAAACTGATATCTAGCAGAGCTCATTTTAGCAAATGTGTGATTTAGAAGTCAGAAAAACATTCGTACCAGCAAAATATTAAGAGGAAACTGATAGGGCACTCAACTGCTTTTATATTTAAATATCACATCATTCAATAATAACGTATCATTTATTTTTCACTGATCGTTAAAAACTTACTGTGTATAATACAATGACATTATCGTACTCACACACAGTAGTCACAAAAACATTTTATAAATGCACAAAAGCATTTGAAATATGACCACTTTTACCACGCTAACGTAGACTTTTCTGTTGGTGTTGGAATATTCATTTTTCAATTTATTTTGGATGCACATACACACACACACGTATATATGAGGAATGATACATTCAACTAGTTTCAAAAGGCAAGTAGAAGACATACATGGAGGTATAATGACATAAGGATGAAGCAGTGCACATACAATAGCTGAGTGAGAAAATCCAGTGTAGACATGATGAGAAAAAAAGAATGTTTTAAGCCTTGAAAGACTGATTACACGTTCACCATTGGTATTATCTATCTTTACCGACCGCAGCTACCATTCGCTGTACTTCGATAGCATAAGTAGGATTCTTAGAAAAGCAGTACTGAATAAAAATGTCTAAGACAGTGCATTTTCAACTCTGCCTAATACTTCAGGTCTGACATCTGAAAAAGTGCAATAAATCAACTGCCTTTTTTAATTTCATTAGAATTTTTAAAACAGAATTTTACAAACAATTGGGAGGAAAACAGGTCCCGGATAGTAAATTGTACTCCATTGAAAAACACTAAAAATAAATCAAGAAATGTACTCACAGCTTGGGGAGTACTACTTAATATGAGTATCTTCAGTAGTTTACATTGAATATTTTAAAAGCATTTCTTAAGGAAGGTGCTTTGTAGCTGAGAGAAAAACGTATGCACTACACGTTATTGAACTTGCTACCGTCACTGCAGATTTTGTTCTGTTTAACAAAAACAAGCACAGTTTGTGAATTCAAGTCAGGGAGTTCCTTTTATTTTTGCTAATTTCACCATCCTTTCTCTTTTTAAGCACAGCCCTCAGGGTACATGATGTAATGGTCACCATTATAGTACAGAACAGGAAAAAAGGGTATCATGAAATGCAGAATTGAATGGTATTCTTAGAAAAGAAAAATGTATGCCAGATTTTTTCCAAGGGAGCTCTACTCAAAAACAAACAAATATGCAGATAGTGTACAAAGCTTCTTGAATCATCATTAGTGGTTAGAAAAAAAAAAATTGGCAGAAAGAAAGTGGACGATTAAAAAAAAAAAAAAAAAGCCAAAATGGAAGGACTAATTCAATGATACCAGATGTAACACATGACTGTGGGGATTGAAGGGTCATGAGTTTGAGTCAAAACTCAGCTTCAAGTTAATTGGCTGGCAGTGGGGCTGCACAAATTGCAGAGATAGAGTACTTGTTTCCTAGTGCAGGAGGTCAGCCTTCTTATGCATTTGCACTCTTTGCATGGCATCCAAGAACTAACACTTGTATTTGCTAGAAAAGAGTTTGCTTGCTTGTCATCTTTTTAAGTAGAAGAAAAAGAACTGGCTGAGCATAAAACAGAATGACATGTTTAAAATGATTCAAAAGCTGCTCTGTCTTGAACTACATGTATTTCCTTCCTCAATTTTTTGTCTCTACAAACAATCCAGAAAACAAATGGTATACAATAGTTTCAGGGAATATTTTAGCCCAGCGCTATGAATTCATTGATATGAAACCCATATATAAAATACGTAATCCTAACATATTTTCCCTCTGAAAAGACCAATATAGTTCTTTCCACCTTATCCAAGTTGAAATGTTATTATGTTTAAAAGAGGAAAATAATTGCGGTTACTGACTTTGCTGGGGAAAAAAAAATATAAATGTCCCTTAAAACATTTAAACAGGCAAGTGGGAAGAAATTTTTTTTTAAAAAGCTTCTAGCTGTGTGCGTGGAAACTCTGGCTATGTGCCCGAGACGTACAGCAAAAAACAACATATGGAACTCACCAGTTCCTAAAATCCCTTTCCACAAAATTCATGCCACTCCTCACCACAATAAAATGACTCACGGAGGGGTGTGTTTTATGCCTCCCAGGCAGAACTCCATAGTCCACAATTAGTCTATCTATTGAAAGGCCAAAATACCTTATTGTTTTACTTGCTGTATAATTATCTGTTATGATGAACTGTGATTCTAAGGACTATTGTCCCTAGGCTTGGATCTGTGTGTGGAGAGTTCCCTGGCTGAGACCCAGGAGTGGACCTTCCATTTAGAATCCATGCCTGAGTGATTTCTCCAGTCTCTCCCCGGCTGGCTGAAACAGGGACTGTTTCTGCATGATTTCTTGGGTTGATGAGAAGCAATTATGTTTTAAATGAAGTCATTCATGTCTGCCATTTTGTTTGCATATTTTTCAGCATTCACCTGTTATTAGACCTGTTTTTAAACTGTAAACTAGTTTCAAGTAGACTTTTGTGTCTAATGTGGTTTGGTAATCAGAAAAAAATATATATGTAATGTTTTCTTCACAAATCACTCAAGCAGGAAATCTAATAGAGTGATTTAGAAGTAAAATAGCATTTAAGAATGTCCCAGGCATTTCATTTCTGAAGTGATAATGTATAAAGATAATCATCTTGAGATATTAACTAAGATTTTTCACGTGTATTCTTTAAATAACCTCATCTGGAGGAAAAGATTGCCAAAACAGTTACTTTACACCATTTAAAGCTGGAATCTAGTATTACTGGTAGTGTAAACAAAATACTATTTTAATATTTAAGAATGTATTTGCATGTAAGGCAGGCTATTGTGTGTCACTTTTCATAATTCCTTTTGAAATGTATAAACACTTTAACCAGCCAGATTTTCTGCAAAGCGTTTCTTCCTGATGGGTCTTAAATGATTACAAAAATTCCTTCACTATGTATAGAATCTTCTAAGTATTTATCAAATAATTTTTTACTTTCGTTCTCAGTGTCTGGTAGAGCTTTTCCACAAAGCAGTTTCCAAGGTGATGTTAGGTACAATGCTGATAAAAGGTAGCCATGTCATGAAAACAAATACTGTAGAAAGAGCTTTGTCAATTTGTATTAAGCTGGATATATTTTATGCTAATTTGCCAAATCTTTTGTTGATTTGTCAGGCTTCTGAATGCTTTTTTTTTTAATGAAGATGAGTGAATTTTGATAGGTGCAATTTATGTCTGAGAATCTCCTCCCAAGAAACAAATTACTTTGTCACATTTTTCCCCATGGTAAATATAAAAGACAAAAAAATATGTAGGCCTGACAGATCTTTATATAATTGTAAAGCTTAAAACACAAACCGATTTTCAGATATTTGAATGACTTGTATGTGCAGATCACTGATTAAAACTGTAAATGTACTTTGAAAAAAATCCTCTTTTCATACTGAATAATCCCTATAACTAAATATAATGAAATTAAACCGACAATACACTTTAGGGTTTTTTTAAAAATTTATATAAAACATTGGGAGGAAGTTGTGAGTACTTTTGAAGTGCATAATTTATCTGGGTGGAAAAGGGTTTTTTATTGTTGTTGTGAACTGTTTTTTTAGAAGAGACTTGTACTAAGGTGACCTCTACTGTTTAAAAAAAAGGCTTGCAAAAGCAGCCCTCTCCTAAATCATCCAACAATCCTAAATTGCCAAGACAGACATGGATACTGCTGTCCTTAAAACTATTTGCTTAATTCACTGCTGTTTGGATTACTACAAATGATTTTAAGGTTTCTTTCTCATGCATTGGAAAGTTCCCCTGCCATTTACTTCCTAGCCATTTGCGTGCAAATTCTGCCTGTACTGGGATCTCTGCCATTAAATTTTCTTCACACTGAAGGGTTTTCTCTGCTCCTGGCGGGGCAAAGTCATGACCCAGAAAAAAATTGATTCATGAATTCTCAGGGTGCAACTAAAGAAGAGAGGAAATATGCCTTGGCTGAGCTCCTACTAGTGACAATTTAAAACCTGTAATTAGTTTGGATTCAAGCTGCAAAAGGAATCTGAATTTAAAATGCATTAATTCAAACTGATATATTAACTTTAACAAAGTAGATCCCTTATTATGTGGAATCATTATTACAGTCTGTTTTGCTAACTGTTGGATTCCATACTTTATTAACTTAAATTTTATTAGAAAATGCAAGTAATTGCTGGTGAACACTTTATCTATGTGATGGTTTTCCTGGCGAAACAGAACTTTTTATTGGGGTTAGTTAGCTTTAACACCTCAGTTATGGATTCTATTTTTGTAAATTTCCATCATCCACATGCTGCACAATGGCTGAGGCCACTTACCCCCCGCTGATATCAGGACCCCATATCCCCTTTAGCTAACTCCCTGACATTTCTATGAACTACACAGCTGAAATGTTATACAGTAATTAATGTTGATCCTAGCACACACACAGCCTCCAGTACAAATTAGGATAGAAAAGGTTATCATAATATTTTGCTAGTCTGTTTGGTAGACTTGAATTGCTCCCTGTGGGGGACAAACAAAAAAGGTATTTTTAAGATTTACATGATGAAGGAGTATCCAGGTATTTTTATTCAAATACAGTAAAAACTATTTTGAACAGTTCAACTAGGAATAATTAGCCTTGCTATTTGCACGTTTTGATACCTGCAAGGTCACAGGTCCATTAGGAGTAGTTTGTTTGTGGTATGTGTTTTTGCAGATGAAGCAATGTATGGTGACTGAAACTCTTAACTAAAGCTCTGTTATCTTGCGGAGTTCAAATCCAGGTACAACTAGCAGCTGGATCCTCTCGGACTGTCAGTGGTGTCTGAAAAACACCCAGAGACTAAATAATTTAGATTACACCATTCTGACCTGTATAATTGTTTAAATGAGTAATGCAGCCACTAACTGAAAGAGGTCAACCATCTGTAGAGGAAACATAGAATTTGGTTTCATTTCCAAACAAACTTTTGAAGCGCAATACTGTGGGAGGTAGGAAAAAGTCTGCTGACAGATCAACGGCTTATCTGCTACACCAGGGTTAAAACTTCTATCACTTGCAGAAAGCAACGTTAATAGAAAATGCTCCTGAGAGAGTAGGTTTAGCACAAATAAAGTTTGATCCATTCAATATGCTATTAATTGTCTTTTTTATTTTCTGTGGTTTATCATGAATGTGCCTTAAACAGCTATGATTAGTACTGATAGATTCTCATTACTCATTAAGGAAGACCACAATCTTATTTAAAGATTTTTTGAAGAAGTTAGATTCATCATGGAATTGCTGAGAAGTATGGCTTGTCAGTTTTCTGACAAAAAAAACCCTACAAAAATTGCTGTTAGGTTAGGAATTACAATCCCACAACCCTTCTGAAATTGCAAAGAGAACAGGTTCCTCATCCTGAAAGAGGCATTTGTGCATACGTGTCCTGAATTTTTATTATTTAGCACATGTAAATACATATTTGCCTTCCCACTCACATGTTAGTATGCCCATTTTCATAAGTAATGAAGGCTTTTGCATGAGTAAGGGTTTTTTTCTGTTTTTCAATTTAAATCCCAAAGTACAATTCTTCTCACCAGTTTGTGCACAGTAAACTCAATGTGAAACAACGTTCCCAATGATTAATGTCCTGTCAGTAATTTTGATAGCATATATAGCCGCATCAAAGTTTTTCCCTGTCATTTTCTCTTACTTTTTTTTATTAGAGAATATATTTTATATGCAGACTGAACCTTGCTTAACACTGTGCTTAACACTGCACAAGATTGCAACTTGACAAACATATATTATTGAATGATGCCATTCATCACATTCAGAAACAGAAGTGAAGGCCAATTCCATTTAACAGACAGTGTGAGGACTGCTGCTGAATGCACAAATGGTGCTCTGTAAATGTTGCTCCACTCATTTATTAAGGCCCTCTTAAAAGAGAGCTGCTCTTTGGAGATGGAAGGCAAGAATCTAAGATTTCATATTTAAATTTAAAAGAAACATTCTTTTCCCTGAAAACATGCTCAAACTCATATAAGCCCATAGAAATCAATACATACTGATGAGTAGGGGAAAACCATCGTGCTTTCTCACCCAGTGGTGAAATTCAACTTTGTGCTTGTACAGATACACTGTACAAGGGAGATACACTCCCTTTTTACAGGTTATGGAATAAATTCGGGGATTATCCCAAAGGAATGTTTACTAGTCCTGCCCCCAAATTCTTACATAGTTGGATGCTAGGACAATGTTCACACAAACCAACATAATAACGGCAGAAAACTACCATGTCATTGCCTGAGAAAATATTCAGCCTTTTGAAATTAGGACTGAGTTCCCCAGACCCAGATTACTCCAGCAGAAAATCTTCATTACAGGTCTGTGAATTAATGCGTCCCTTTGTTTACTTTCCCTCTGAACTCTTTGCTGCTCGGTGTCCTAACCTGAAGATGTAAGGAATAAATTATGTCCCACCTGAGACTGCTTTGTCACCAGATGCAGATTTAAATACAGGCTTGGGAGAGCCCAGAACTGATATTCTCTAGCTTCTGGTTAAATATGCTAGCCATTCTAATATACAGTATCAGAACCATTTTGGTCTCCAGAGATATAGTGAGACAAAACAGAAAGGGATGATTTGAGAGTCACTCAAGAATAACAGCATGAGCTGTAAATCTCAGTCTTTCATAGGCACCTATGTCAAGACTTTAGAAAGTCTTGACAAGTATATCACAAGGAGGTCATATGAGGGATTGACTGGGAATAGGCATATTCCAGAGATGGACATAGACTCCTTGTTTTTGTAAAGGAAGGATCTCTTGTTAATCATGACAATTTCAACCTGAAATTTTTCTACCAAAATTCAATTGTTCAAGAATTGCAATATAACATTGTGTCACTGATCCATAAATATTACCCCATCAATAACCCACAACTGACATTTCACAGAAAGGTGAAATTCCAGTCACATGCCATCAATCCATTTGTATGTCCTCCAGTACCACCCAGGCCAGATGCTAGCATAGTATTATCTTAGAAATATTTAATTTTTTCCTTTTTTTTTAAATACAGCATTTTTCTAAGAAAGTTTTATTGGATAGAAATGGGTTATGGGATATCAGCAATAGTTTCTATGAGAAAATTTGAAATAAATATTCTTTTATGCCCATGCATAGGCCAGATTTTTTTAGAATTATAATTTTGAAAATAAAAGCATAAACTATTGATTTATTAGCACAAATATGACTATTTTTACCACTATAAATACTCTGTATTACAACACAGATTGAAAATTATGTAAGTAATCAGATTCTGCTGTTCACATCACCTTAAATTAGAGTGAGTTGAGATAGATAGCTGGATTTTAACTAGTGTGACTGAAAGAGTCTTTTCTGGAATAGAAAGTTTTTATAGGTAAGCAGAAATAGTGATCTGTTTAAAAGCCTAAGTGGGGGCTGAGAGCTTCAGGGAATTTGAAAAATTGCTACCACACAGTCTAAGCACCTGATAGCTTGAACTGCCCAAGCAAATGAGGTCTAGGGAATGGATATCCAATAAGTATAGAAAGGCAGCAGCATCTTCAAAATGGGCCATGCCAGACAAGCAAGGAGTGACTGATTATGACATTCAAGCAACAAGTCTTCACCGCCAGTTCCTCAGTCTTTCTTAAATTATAAAGTTTCAATAGAGCAGGAAGTTAGATTCATAGAGGTACAAATTAGGATTGAAATTTACAACCTTTATAGTGATTTCTGTGAATATGAAATTCTTAAAAAGAAAAACTTCTGAAAATGGCATTTGGGTTTGGTGATTTGGTGTTTGCTAACAGCAGGTAGATAAATGGTAAACAAATGGTAGGTTTTATGGTAATGAGGCTTTTTGTGTTTGTTTGTTTGTTTGCTTTTCTTGGTAATGATAAATGTAATAAAGATACTAGTACCTAATCTAGTAACTAGCAGCCACAAATCTGATGCACCAGAATTTACTCTTAGAATATTAATATGTTTTCTGGTGTAGGTATGGGTAATTCTTCCGTAAGGTCCAAACAGAAAGCAGACTATCTCAAAAACCACGTGCATCTTTTAGTTCTAGTAGCAGAAGTACATGAACAGATAAACAAAGTTTGTTCTTTTTCATGGTACATTAATCTCTGCTAGTTTACACAGTCTCTGCCAGTTCTTGAATATCTGCTTTCCTAAACTAAGGTTTATGAACATCATGAGGAACACATGCAGTGCAGTTGATGTTTGTCATCATCTGATTTATACATCATCAAAATCATGATGTAGGAGTGTCATGTTATGGTACTGTACTGTCACATTTAAAAGATGGATATTTTAAAAGATGGATATTTTAGGATATTTTAAAAGATTTTATTAGAGTTTCTTTCTCTTAATTGATGAGTCAGTTTTCCACATCCTGTTTAGAAGAAAAATTTGAGGATATTGATGTAACATGATAAACTCAGTTTCACATCCCACCTAGTAGAACTCCTTTGTATTCTTATATTCTTACCTGTCAGACAGCATTATAAGAAGAAACAGGAGATGCAAACTGATAATTCAGGGTGTCCACCAGTGTACTACCTGCTACATGCTTAGTTAGGGCATTTGCCCCCTATTTTGTTTTTTGAAAAGATAACTTTCTTTTAAAATGAGTTGCAGAAATGCAAATTAAAATATACTCATATAGTTGTGATGACACTTTTTCCATTTTGTTACAGTCTTCGCAATATTTTGTAATTTTCTTCAAGCATAATTTTGGAGAGATTTAAATACGAGAGACGCTAAACTGTCATTTAAAAAAAGTGTTTTGGTGAAGCGCTGGAAGGCCTAAAAGACTCAAGCGAGAGGAGACAAATGAAGGGAACCAAAACTTTCTAGTTTCACACAAAATATTTTTTTATAATTTTAATTGAATGTAATCATAGTACTGGATTATTGACAGTGTGTACTAAGGGTACAAAGTCCTGGAAAATGAAGATTGTACAATCTGCTGCATAAGTCATGTTGGTAAGACACATTTTATTTTTATATTATTTTATGCGGTAAAGATAAAAATGAGTAATAATTCAGAGATTCTATAAGAGAATACAATTTTTTAAAAATCAATACAACTAAAGTAGAAATAATATTCTGTTTCTAATGGGAAGAAATGCTGTTTTATAATTGCAGTATACAGCTGTATTTATTACAGACAACTTGCCTTCTCCTTTAAAGTATTTTAAGAACTGTATAAGCCACTTTTAAGTTACCAAACCTGGGACCTCTTGTACAAAACTGTGCCATCACATCAGCATGTAAGTGCACTCTGCATAAAAAAGGATGGGGATTGATTTAGGCCGCACTACGGAGCCAACCCCAGGCTGAGAGTAGCTTTATTCTCTGCTTGTTTTCTCAGCTTTTTATTCATTTGCAATGAGGGAGTGTGGTGCTTTTTTGAAAATGACTCTCTTGATGAGGCCTCTGATTGTAAAGTACTTTCAAACTGGGAACTTCACCACCTTTGTTGCTGAGTGGATAACTTTTCCATTAAAAAATGTGAACCTGCTTTCCACCAGCCCCTTTCCTCCTCCTCATTATTGTTCATGTGCATCAAAAGCGACTTTCCATACTAGACTACTGATGGGAAGCCAGCAAAAAGGTACCTACAGTCCAGTGTAATCGCATGATAGCAACCAATATTTTCATTGCCGGATGGTAATAATAGCAATCCTCTAAATGCAACCGGAGTATTTATCTAATCCTCTTTATCTCTGCAGATCACCTATAGGCTTCCCATCCCCAATTCCCTCTTTCTACAATACCTGTACACTGAGCATGTAGACACAAAACCATACAATGAATTTTAGTCACAAAAGTAACTGACTTAATGACAGACTTTTAGTGAGAATTTGTTCATGGTAATGCTTTCGTTTCTCAGCTTTTTCCCTTTTCCAAAAATATGCAAGAATACACTGTATCAGTACAGACTACTACTCACTACCCACAGCACTTCCTCTCTCCTGATGCTTCTGCCCAGACTTTGCCCACATTGACTTACTCTCTTGCTCTCTCTCAGAAATAGAGTGACTTCCTTCCTCATGAAAATTGGATGTTTTTTTCTAATCATGATTTGGAATTTACCTCTCCTGTACACTGACTGTTCTTCCTACTATACTATGGCTGTAGCTGTCAGATCTTCAAATCAATGGTAATTTACTAGTGAAAAAAAAAAGATAGATACTTAACATTTTAGCAAAAGTTTGGGCAATATTTAGCACTTGAGTGTTAAAGGAAGTGAGAATTCAAATTGTCAGCACTTAGCACTTTCATTCATATTCACTAATCTCAGGAAATTATGTCCTGAGAAACCAGTACATACTTAAAATTGAAACAGGCAGTTTAAAAAAGAGTCTGCATGGCACCATATTTGTCAGTATTCAAAGTAGAGATTGATTATTCTTCTTTTTCGTATTAGATATGTGGTTGTATCTCTTAATAATTTATTGCCACTTTGTTTGCAGCATCCCAGGACAGAATCTCTCACAACCTATTATTGGAAGACATTATCAAACTCTGTCAAATTTGGATGCGAGATTATGTTATACATTATAAATTACAGCAGCAGATGTTCTTTTAAAAAGTTGTGGTTTCTTTAAATGATCTAGCTGATGCAACTCTTTGAGTCACTGTGGTGAGAGACAAAATTGATGACAGCCTGATTTAGTGGTGCACTTTTTAACCAACAGTTTGAAGAGATTAGGAGGTTGTCAGAAAGATATCAAGAGAGGTAAAGGGATTAATTTCAAAAGTCGTTTAAAATTAAAAACTAATGGGTAGCTTTCTTCTTTGAAAACTTTTTTATAGCTGGAAGCAACTGAACGGAAAATCAGCCATAAAGAAAACTTTTCATTTAGGATTATTTTACCTTTTTTTTTTCTTAGGCAGATGATTTCTGGATGCCCAGTAGCCTGCTAATTTGTCTCAGAAAAATGTAACTTGAACATTTCTCATTGAACACATTAATCAGTTAAGTTTCTTAAATATTTCTTCATCCCTGAAAGGTTTAAACCTTAACAACAACAAAAGATGTCCAACAAGTCAATAGACAGGAACGTGCTTGGCTTGACAGATAAATATTTTAAATAAAATATGTAATTATCATTGAAGTAATAGCAATGAAGATCGAAAACTACAATTAAAATATTTTTAAATAATCTATAGCAAAGTAAGTTATTGTGCAGGAAATGTTAATTAAAATATGTTTATAATTACAGAAGAAAAAAGTTTCTTATCAGAAAATGTTGGCATGGAAGATAGGCTATAGATAGATTGATAACACGTGATGCAAGACAGTGAAGTTTCCAATGTTATAAACCAGTGATGCCTTGATAATAATATTGGAATTGTTAACGTGCAGGTCCAGCATTATTTTCTGCAAGGAGAAGCTCTACTCAAGCATAAAAAAGGAGGACTTGGAACTGCCTGAGAATTTTACTTCTGGGTGATTCCATGTATTAGCTTAAATTGCATGATTCATCGACCCAGGTAGTAGCCCCGGAACTAAAGTTGTTCAGTTCTTTCCATTGCAAGAACTGTTTTTCCAGCATGTTCTAGCTTTGCCAAAATTTAACAAACCTACCTGAACTCTACCCAGATTTCTACCTGTAATTTGACATTTCAGTGTTTTGCTTCAAGCTAATTTTATTTAATTATTTGTGTGTGAATACATGCATGTGTATATTTAAAAAAAAAAAAAAGTAAAATAGAGCTGCTGTTTCTAAAATTAGTAGAAGGAAGAGAAAAAAGAAAACCTCCCCTGTTCTGTTCATGTTGAAAAAACAACTGTAGTTCATTTGTTCAGATGCTCTAGTGCAGAGCAGCTCATGGTCCTGTCAAGAGTAACAGGTAATGAACATTTGTTGTACACACTGAAATTTGCTTAAGATTAACATAGTTACAAGACTGGGAAAAAAAAATCTGAGTTCATGTGCAGTCAGAGTTCTTGCCTCTGTGTGGTCCATCTCCAATAAAGAAAGCTACTTTTACAAGCAATCTTTGCCGCTCCAGCTGAGGGAACTGGGGATAGAACCTGGCCTTACAGATCTCTGAGCATTGGTCCCTTTTGGCTCCCAGGCAATGTGGACGGAGGTGGGTATGGTCTGACTCAAGTAAGCATTTGCACAGAATATACAGAGATACAGCCAAGAAGCAGAGGAAGGTAGCAGAAGTTTGTACACCACGTTTACAGAGGGGATCAGTATGAAGATACTGGAAAATTGCAAAGGAAGGGCTGAAGGGACAAGTGGGATTTGGGAGGTGACCAGGAAAACACAAGGAGAAAGAGAGGAATGAGACACAAAGGCAGAGAAGTCTGACCATTATGTTCTAGAATTAGGGTTGAAAACAGGCATCCAGTGAGTCTCGCTCTTCTGCAGGTAAAAAGTAGGTATGAAGTTATTAATTTCATGCATGGACCAGGGTTGGTTCACATAAAGAGTAGTTACCATGTTGAATTCTGACAAGAGAAACTCCATAGTTCTAGAAGAAGACTTCTAGAACATGAAAGTCCTTTTTTTTTTTTTTATTAGAAACTGTTCTAAACTTGAGATGTTTGTTTTCTCAGTTAATGAATCAAAAAAACTAAATATATTGTATTTCCTAAAATACTGTGATTAATACTTTGGCATAGATGCATTATGATGCAGTCCTTCACTAGATGATCCTATTCTATTTCTTCCAGAGTAGCTGCATCTTTTTCAGTTAAACCAGTAATTTCTCTATGCCCCAGGTTCTCACTGCAGAGCAGGGATAATAACACCATCTATCTTCACAGAACTTTATGAAGATAAATTCATTAACTTTTTATAACATTCAGATGCTGTAGTAAGCACACAAAATACTGAAGAAGAAATCTGTAATACTGTGGTGAATACTAAAAAAAGAGAGATCACACTTTGAATAACTAGTCAAATACTGAATAACTAATCATTCATTAAAAGAGGCAGAGACTGTACAAAAATAGATAGGCTCAAGTAAAGAAGGAGCATCATGATACATGTGTAAAGGGACTGAACAAACAGTGTTCGACCTATGTTAGTTTTAGCATTAGAAGAGTTTGATTTCGTATGTATAGTCTCTATTTTAACCTCCAGGGTATTATTCTATAGCTCTGTCTCTGTATGAAGAACATGTATGACCCACTATAGTAGAGTAAATATTTTGAAATCTTCCTTTTACTTACGTTCACAACATAGCCCCTTGAGTCCAGAAAGTACTGTTTCTCTGATTTTACTTGTTTAAAAAGTTGCATATGAATCTTCTATAAAGCACAAAAATTAGCCTGGCCTCCCATTTCCAGCTTTGATTTTGTCCATCAGATCACACTTCATTCTCTGTTTGTCCCTATTTTAAAGGCGAGAAAGGAAGTAATATGTAAAAGAAAATAAAGGGTTGAAAGGTAAAGTACTAATACTAAGTAAGGAAGAGCTATATGGGAGTTGTAAAGTATTCCCTGCACATTACGTAGGAAGTGATGTAAGGCATTATGTTCTAGTCCATGTTCATGCATGCGTGCAGCATATACAACAGCAAAGAAAAAAGGAGAATGAGTGGTAGGCTTATTTATCTGTATGCCTGTGCCCTATGCTTAAACACAAAAGATGGTAAAGTGTACCATTACGTATGTTTGAAGTGATGCAGCTGGAAGCAGAGTAGTGCGCTTTCTAATAATATATCTGTATTCCTACAATTATCATCTTCAGCCTACCCTTACTGCCATGCAGCAGCTATAGCAGCTCTTTGAAGTTTTCATTAATGAAGGATTTAGCAAACTTACTTGCTATAAATTCTACTGTTCTTTATTTTATGCTTTTCTAATGCAACCTCTTTTGCATCCTGCCACAATTCACCACCAAGGGAATGTAAACAATTGCAGTATGAAAGCAAGCATCAACTTTTAGTTCACTAACCAATAGATTATTTAGATCTCAATATTCCTTAATAGCATTCAGATTACAATAGAGTGGAGTAATAAATAGGACTTTCAAATGTTTTGGCAGGACACATGCTCTCCCATCCATTATACCTCCTGGAGTGCTCCTGTATAGCTGTCCCCTATGCTGTGCTGTTAACCGCACCAAAGCAGAGGTTGCGCTACCTCCAGAAACATACTCAGAATCATGAGTCGGCTCAGGGCCACCCAGCCTGTGCTGTGCCATCCCCCCCCCCCCCCGCCAATGACACTGCTATCATTGCCACTCACTGTTCTTGATACTTCCATACCAGCTGACTTCCCATACTGCACAGTATTTTTCAGCACTCATCATCCAAGTGCTGTGAAACCCACCATCCAAGTGCTTCAAAATATATATATATAATATACATATATATACGCCCACACTACCCACAAAGGAGTAGCAGAGCTGTAGGCAAGCAAAACTGAGCCAGCTGAGACAGAGTGACTGAGTGGAAGGCTGGGATGCAGGGTAAGAGTCCAGAATAGTCTTCTCAAAAGCAGAGATCAGATGTAGCCGTGGGTTGGGTAAATCCTTGGCCAGAACCAGTCTGTGGTCAGAGTATTCTTATGCCTGTACTTGCCAGAAATCTGTACAGTATCGCTTATCTGAAACCTTCCTCCCATGCCTGGCAATAAGACTTAGAAATAGCTCCCCTTTTAACTTTGCCACTGATTGAATAACTTTAAAATTTCAAGTATTGTAGGTAGTCCTAAAATATCGGGGCTGTTATAAAATCCAGATACTCAAAATTCTGTCAGCAGTGACTCTGAAGACTGTTTGAGCCATAATGCAGTCATACTGGCCTGTTGAATATTTTGTATGGAAATTTAGTGTATTGTGTCCACTACCTGAGGTTGTTTAGTCTAAGCCCCCTTAGACATAAAATAAATGTGATAAATTTGTCCAGAATAGCTGGTATACAACCACCTTTTGGGGTGTGGAAGTACAAGGGGGTCAAGTGTGTACATGTATATAAGGCCTAACATTTTAGACCTACCACAAAGGCCTACGCATTAAAACCCAGGACCTGCAAATTGCAGAATCTGCATTTAAATTAAAACTGCTTACTCAGGTATTCGTCTATAAGATCTATGGCAACTGGCATTTCCTAGGGACATTGCATCACTGTTTCACAGGTGACGTGCATGTATTTGATTAGGACCTTAGCTGACGTATGCCAGAAAAAAAAGACTATAATAAAAAAATTAATCTTTGCCTTCTTCATGTTACAGTGCTGTTTAAAGGATAACATAAGCTGTTTTCTTAAATGGTATATGACAGAAACAGATCAAAATGGAGCTTATTGTGGAATGTAGTGTTCCTTGAAGGTTCCCACAATTCAGGTATAGAGACATTTTCCGTTCTTTTAAAAATGTAGTTGGGGGTAGGGGGACTGTGAGTTTTTAAATTGTTTGTTATGCTGAGAATAGGTGCAAGAGAGAGAACAAAGACACTTGTATATTTGTCTGAGCATGTTCGGTGTAAACTTTTTCACAGAATTTTCAGTACTCTCAGATTAAGCTAAATCTTTATGTAATTAACAAAATATGACATGGTTTAACTCTTGAGTGGTCAGTAAGAATCATGGGTTCAACTTTGAAATCTTGGTAGCTACCTTTCTCTAATTCAAGTGACCCTTTTGTCCCTGCCACACCTTCTCTGCTGGGAGTGTTATCCCATAATCAATATACAAAGGAACAGGAGTAAGTGATAGCAATTGGGGATCTGTTTCTCCACTCATAGACCCACTTGTGAAAAACTGTTTCTGGGAAAACCAAAGATAGCGAGTACAAGAGGGCAAGAAATGAGGATCTGATCAGATTCCACACCCAAAGCAAGGACTGTGTCTTGAGCATCTTCCTAGCCTAGTTTTAGCAATCAGTTTCAGGTAATCAGCAACCGCAGCTCAGTAAGTCTACAGTAAAATAGGATGCTAAAGCATGTTTTCTGTTCAGAAACAGGAACTCTGCTTCAACTGGGTTTTAAATGTCTTCCTAGTCCTGACATAATCCTAGCTGCAGGCTTTGTTGAACCAACTGGTGTTTATTTTGAAACTGACATCTTAATACCAGTAATCTGACTGCTCCTTGTAGGTCATTATCTCGCCAGCAATGTACTGACCACTATACAAAGAGGTGGAAAGGGTAAAGAACCTTTAACTGATACGTTAAAAGTCATGCAGTTTTGTTTGAATTACTGTGAAAGTTGTATTCATGTTTCTGTTTTCCACCCCACACATCAGTTGTTTGTAACTATGCTAGAAAAGATTCTCTCCTGGCTGGAGCCCAGCAGATTGGTGCTCAGCTTGAGAGGAACAGTATTATTTAACTTTGAAAATATTTATTGATCCATGTTTTAATTAGCAGTAAAAAGCATTTTGTTTATTTTCAGAACATTTTCCTCCTCACATTTAAGGGCAAATTCTACTCGTTTTGTGTTTCACTTGCATAAAGGTGACATTTTCATAGATGCTTGCTTGGCACAAGGCAGAATCATGTACTTGGTATCCTGCCCTTGCTTTTTGGAAGATCCAGAATTGGCAGCTATGGTTATGCGTAGGGGTTTTTGCTCTCTCTATAATTTGCTACCCAGATCAAATATGGAAATTTTTAACCCATATTTTGTGGGTTTATTGCATTTTTGCATTTGTAGGTGTTTTTCCTGTAATATGCTTTGTTCTGACATTTAAACACAGAACAGATATGTTTTAAATGCTCATGCTTAAAATATCATTCATCATGTTTCTAAGTTTGTACAGCTCATTCCAATGAATAGTTAACAATTTGAGTCCCAAAATAATCTCTACAAAGCACCATTTGATGGACAAGCCAGGAAAAATGGTGGCAAGTAAATCCAGGTTTAAATGATACTGCATTCTGATCCAAAATCATGCATCTTGTATATCTCAGCAGCATTCAGATTAGGAACTTTTAACAATGTCACTAATGTTACTGGTACTTGCAATGAATATCAAGTACTGATAGAAAGTATTAATTATTATCATTGCAGGCTTGAAAGTTGAAGCAATGTTATTTTGTAACACAAATGCTTCAAGCATTCAACACTGCTTCTGAAACAGTACAACTGGGCAAAATATTCATGAGGAAGGCATTATTTATTTGTTTTCAACAACAACAACAAAAAATCTATTTTCTAGTCCACAATTGATTTAGAAGAAGATAATGACATTTTCAAAGTAAAGTAGTGAAATTTTATTATTCATGATGCAGTTATTTACAAAAACTTGAGAAATATGTCCTTTCATACTTGTGAATATTTAAAAAACCTAATAAACTGTATGGACAGTGGGAGCTAGTAAGTTTTTGCACATTAGAGTCGTTCTTATCAGATAAATATTTTTAGCCATTCTTTATTTATTGGGAAACAAGTGAAGGCATGCGCTTTGTATATCACAAGCCTGAGCACTTCCAAAGAAGCTCAGCTGTTTTGTGTTGTGTTGTTGCAGGCCACAGCTGACTATCTTGTTTCTTTGCTGATTGTTTCCAGGGTAGAAGAGATGAAAGAAAAGTTAATATGTATATCCAGTCCTCAATTTGTGCTTCCCGAACCACAACGTGCTGCATTAATTCATTGATGGCTGTTTAAGTACATGTATTAGGATGTGAAATGCAAGGGTCTATTTCACTGACCAGCTCCCCTGATGGGGTGTCGATCTCTAGCAGAGAAACAGAGCAGATGATAACTAGGGGTAATAAGGTTTCTTCCTTTCTCTATTGCTATGAAAAGGAATACAGATGACAACACAAGGTCGCCTGGGCAACATTTACAGAGCAGATGTTAGGTGAGTTGAATGCCACACTCAGAGTGTCTGCAGTGAAGTTCCAGCAACCCTGGGTGCATGTTTAAGAAATTACTATCCTCAGGTGCCCATTTACAGGAGAGGAGTATGTCAGTAGCAACAGTGCCAGAATGGCTAGTATGTCTTCTCCACCATCACTGCAACTTGTTATGAGAGAATCCAGAGCAAAACCCAAGGTGTTTAATGCCATCTTTGGAGCTCCTATACTCATAAACAGTGGTCTAATTGTCCAGCAATACCTTTTAATTCATGCAATTAGTCACAGTTTTTTAACACTTTGGCGAAAAAGTTTCATGTTAATTCATGAATATATGAGTCTCATTTTGACCCACAGGGTGAGAATCCCTGTGAAACAAATCAGCCCACTCAAAATTCTTTAAATTCAATTTATATTACTTTTTCATAGACAGTTTTTACACTTCAGAGAAAAAAAGAAAAAAAGAATGTTGTTAGTTTCCTCACCAGCAGGACAATAACTCCTCTCAAGGCTTTCACTTGCTCATCTCCCCACTTCAACCTCAGATATCTCTAACATTCTGTCACTACCTTTGTCTAGCAGAGAGGTTCCAAAACTGCCATTCAAAGTGTTTCTCTCCCCACAGATGGGAGCAGATCTATTATCCATAGCATCACCAATCTTTGTCAGCCAATCTGTCAGCTATGAAGTCATAAATTATAGCATCCAAAAATTCTTTCTGTTCATACTTTTTCACTATTATTTAAAAAAATATTTTAAAAATATTTATTTCAATCAATATAAACAAAAATTTGAATTTAGCATTTCTTACAGTGAAATTCCTCTTATTCCACCATAAATCTCTTATGGTGGTGATGGAATGGCATAATCATGGGGATTAGAACATGCCTTACTAGAAACAAATACCACGACTCACAGCTTACAGTTTCCTCTAAGTGAAGGGTTTAGATGAGAGAAAGGGGTATTTTCTATCTTTGAAAGTGTTTTAGTCATGCTATGTAATTCCATGTAGTTGCACATCTAATAAACACAAAAAGAACAAACGATGTTAATCTGCAGGCCCATGCAGGCACTGTTTCCATTAGTACCAAAGTTTATATTCTGTTACTGCTGTCATTCCTGGAAAGGATCTTCAGGATCACTTGAGTCCGATATGCAGCCACCACACAGACAAGCATTATATATGTGTACATTTATCAAGCCCTTAAAACCTGCTAAGCAGCTTACCTGCACTGCAGGCAGGGTGTTCTTGACATTCAAGTGTGCTCCTGAATAGGTTGGGACATCTATCTGAACTTCATCTTTATCTGTCTACACTAATCAACTCTATTAATCCCTTCCTGTAAGATCTGCCCCCAATCATCCCAGTAGTTCTCTTCACCGGTTTCAGTATGAGTTTATCTTCAGTGACAATGGACGACCACACCTACATACAGTAAGTAGTAAGATAATCCTACCAGTTTCCTATGCAATGGCATTAACAGGTACATGGCTGTTCTGGAAATACCTTGATTAATCCAAATTTAGTAAAGTAGCGGGGTTTTTTTGCTTTTTTCTCCATTCCTTGGCAAAGAACATGAATCAACTAAATCTAACAAGTCTGTCTCTTCCTCTAATTTTTCCAGATAATGATTTCTCATATACGTTTCATCACATTTCTCTAATTTCACTCCTTAGTATCTTGATGTCTTTCTGTGGAACACTTTGATTATGACTCTCTGTTTTGTGTCATTGGCAAATTTCAAAAGCAAATTCATTTTTTTTGTCAGTGTTATTAATGAAAACGCTAAGTAGCATCAGATCCCACACCAGTCCCAGGGAAAACTGGTAATCTCTTAGTTTAACTGTTTGTTTTCAGTCCAGCTCATTCTTTTCTCTCATTTAGCAATCTTACATCTCTTTTACTCATTTTTCTGTTATTGTGTCTCTTCCATTAAGTTAATCACTAGTTAAGATAACCTCAGATGGTTTATATAGCCTGTTACATTTCTACATGAAAATGAGTGTGATGATTGCTTTGTAGAATTGCAGTGGCTTGAAGAAAGCCTGCACTGTCCTTGTGTCCTGGTAACCTTAATTATTTTCTCGAGTCCCAGAAGCCCTTGGTTTTTCTTCCTCTTCACTCTCTTTTTCCATCATCTTCTATATCATTCTCATTTGACCTCTTTCACAGTTCCAGAGTGCTAAATTCTGTCTTCTCAGTCTCTTCTTCCTGATCCTATCTACATTTGTCTTCCAAGCCGTACTCCAGACTTTGCCTTTTCTTTCTGAACTATGTAGCCTGCCCCTCTTTGGACAATTCCATTGGTATCATGGTCTTTCCACAGCTTCTCATCTCTGACAGTTGTGAGGAGAAAGGACGGAAGGAAGACAGCAGGGCAGAAATAATGAATATAAACAAACATGTAGGAAAAATATTGAAATGCAAAAAAAAAGTTTATGTCAGAGACTTTTATGTCACAGAGAAAAAAATTTTCACCAAGTTTCTCTTCTGATATTGGTGATACCTGAATTTTGTTTATGAAGTGATATACCTGAAGACTGCATGTATTCAAGGTTTTTAAGAGTGTGATTAGCTCCTTATAGCACAAGTATTGTAGGACTATGGTATCTTTATCAATTTTAGGTCATTTATAAAGAATCATAAATGTTGTTAAAATTCTGCAAAAAATATTTTCCTGGATATTTCTTAAGTCTGTGAATCTTTGGCCTCTTGGATTTACACAGTGAAAAAGAAAAAAATGCCAATTGACAATTGTGTGCATATATATATATAGGCAATGCTTACATGTATAGGCATATATATGCACATGAATATACATATGTATATAAATCTATGATATTCCTAAACTAGTTACTCTGAAACAGTTAGCATGTATAATGCGTATTTCTGTGAGGTGTCACACAGCATTCAGAGATCTAGGTAAGAGACTACTATATAATTCACAGTTATGAAAGATTATGTGGCCAAAGAAAGAAAAGATCAACTCTACCTTGTTTTTTTACATTTAATTTATTTATATTGTGAATATAGTTGCAGTATTAAAGCCCTGCCCTCTGTAAGGATACTTTGAATAGGAGTACATTAAATATAGCTCAAGTAAAATCTCTATCAATGAAATGTATGGTTATCAAGAAGACACTTCAGAAATTGTGTCTCTTCTGCTACCAGTAATGCCATTGTAACAGTCAGTGAATGGGGTTGTTTTATGCAATACAGGAGGTATCATTTTACTGTGTAATTCAGGATTCTAGTTTAAATACAACACTGTAGATGATCTGATCTATAGTTATCTTGGAGGAAACCTCCAGTGTAGCCGCTCCCCTCTCCGTTTTTTACTGAAACAACAGCTGAAACCACCTGAACCTTCAGGGTGAAATAGAAAATCAAGGCATTCTCAGTGCTAACCCCTTATTCTGAAACTTATTACACGCAATACTGTAACAGGAGGATTGATCTAAACTTCAAGGCATTAGATGTATTAACTCTAAACTTCTCAGAGACATACAAATGAAGGCTGAAGCTGTAATTAGGAGATGATTTCATGTATATGAATTTGGTAATTTTGTATTTCTATTACAGAGTCAATGTATTTATTGTGGTTTCTTTTGAGTTGGAAACATCTGATTAACACTATATAAGTTAAAATAATTTTAGCCAGTGTAGAACGTTTGGAGGAATATCTATATTCACTCACAAGGGATGGAAGAGGGGACTGAAAACAGCACGTGATGGCGCTGGACTACTATAGCGTGATTGTACCATAGAAGTGTGAAACAAATGGAAGGTATGGAAACATTTTGAACTTCCACTGAGCTACAGCCTGAAAGCCTTAGTTTGCAAATACATATGAAAATTCTGCTTTGCAATAAAAAAAATATAACCTTTTTCAAAGGAAAAAAAATGTCTGTAAGGAATAACATGCAATATACCCATGCCACAAAAAAAGCGCGTGTGTTTGTTACTAAATACAGGGTAATTATTTCAACAAGTTTTCAGCCCTAAATTTATTATCACCAATGCCTGTGATCTCTGTGGAATAGAAGTTGGATGTTAAAGCTAGAAGACCAATATGAAATTTAAAACTGACATTTTCTAAAACAATATTCACTGAGTCCTACTAACGTTGGACTCAGGCGAGTGCAGATATCCACCCAAAGAGAACATTTGTACTTTAACTGATCTTTAGCTCTTTTCTCTTAATTTTGCTAATATTTTTCACCCTGTGATTTCTTTCCATTTAACTCCTCTACTAAAAACTAAAACTTATGATTGTTTATTTTAAATCAAGCTACCACAGTATTTGGTTATTACTATCAAAGCTAGGATTTACTTTATAATGTTTCTTGTCTAACATGTCTTTTCAGAATTTCAGTTGTATTTTATGCAGTTCAATTTTATGCTGACAAGATCTCTGTTTTGGGGAGAACTGGGCCAAAAAGACATTCTTCTTGATAAAGAAGGCACTTCTAAAGATGTTAATTCATTCTGAAATATAGTCATACATGAAATACAGAATTTTGGATATTCACAGAAGTCGATAATCAAAATTGGTTAATTTTAAGCATTGAAGTAAATTTACATTCTGAACCTACCCCTACATTTGGAATATCACATCAGCTTTTACTACCTGATCCCTAACTCTTTCTTCAAAGTCTTCATTATTTTATTAGAATATTTATTATTATGTTCATTGAAAGGCAGCTATTTAATAATATCAATTAACATGTCTTCCAGCACAAAAGATGAAACCATCTTTAAAAAAAACCCAACATCCTACTTTTATTCAGTTGCAATAGTCTTAAAAAGAACTAGCTTCTTCCTCCTACTATATATTATATATTTGTAAAATGCTGAAAGAAAGATAACACTGCTTTCTCCCTTTTTTTTTTTCTTTTCTCATCACAATTTTTCCAAGATGGTGTGAAAATTCATGCTATCTGACATTTATAATACAGTCAATTAATTCTAGAGAAGCCAAAAATTATATTGGTAATCTCTCCTTTTTTTCCTTTGTAAAGAAAATCTCATTTTAAATCAAAACTTTCCATTTTTTAAAAGTAGTGGTTTAGTTTTCATATCAATATAGAATAATTCAGAATACTTCTCAGCATTCCCACAGTGAATGCAGAAATATGTCTTGAGTTAGTCCATAAATGCCCTCTGGTGACTATCTCCAAAAATGCAAGCAATTTTTCCTTTGCTATTACTTTTTTCAATACCCAGTACAGTAGTTGAGACAACTAATCTTGAAATCATAACAGAAAATAGGCAAACAGCAATTTCAGAGATCAAACTCCTATGCTTAGCAGGCTTGCTTTAAGTTCTGTTTTGTTTCTCAAGCCTGAGGTTTTAAGAAAGCAATGACAATACTAACCTGATCCAACTCTTAGTGCCCATGGTCTTAAAATTCTGTTATAAGACACATACGATAGGCAACTTTAATTTATTTAAATAACAATTTTAAAAATAGAGATGAGGCCAACAGATCAAAGGGAAAGCTATGCTGAGAATTTAGAATTCAGAAAAATTGTCCCTAAAATAAACACAAAACCATTTGAAACTATAGAAAGACTTATATAAAGGTCAGACTGGTAAATTGAACTGAAACTGATTTCCTTAAAATATTAGGTCAACTACAAAATTATTTGCACAGATTAGAGCCTATTAGTTCTTTCTCTAACTAATAAATTTCAGTATATATTATAAATCATTGTTCTTCAGGTTGTGACAAAATTACTGAATTTGCTGCCATTTCATCACCTGTGCACAGTCAACAGTTACGTTATAGTTTGTTCATACTTCATCTCCCGGATTTTATCAATCTGATATAAACAAAGAATTGAAAATTTCATTTGAAAAGCCTGTAGAACTGATAGAAAACTCTCCAGTTTATAAATATGCATAGCACACCATTTTATTTGCTCACACAATTGGAATTTTTCCTCAGAAAGGTTCCTCTAGTTGACATCTTGGTCAAGTCTGTTCTAGAAATATTTCTGAGAGAAGGTCAAGATATTTCTTCCCAGTTTAAAAAGTCTGAAGATGCACAGAATGAAGGCAATGGCTCAGAACCCTCAATAGTTAAGAAAACTAAGAATTCTAGAACTTGGAAAGGCAAGGGTAGCAAAATATGTCATTACCCACTGAAATGAACCTGATGGCCTAGTAACAAAAAATGTAATTTACTGTCTCAGTTCCCACAAGTCACTGGGACATTCAGTAGACCATATCAGGCCAATAAATATATATGTTTCATGCTCGCATTAGAAACATTCTAACCAAACACTGCATGCCCTAATACAAAATTTAAAAAAATCAGGTTACTCTATCCTCATTGAATATTTTTCCCTGGGAACATCAGGTATTGAATTTAAAACAATATAAAAGGCTTTAAATTTACTGAGACTAAAACAAGATAGCCTGAGTACATCCAGAAACATTCCATCAATGAGTTCAGGGAATGATTTTGTAGCAGTTGATTTGATCCAAAATTTCTATATTGAAAGATAATCTCAAATTTATGATAGTCTTAAACTCACTACAATAGCATAAGCCACTGTGATGGAATAAATACATAAACAAAGAAAAATTCACACCTTGCATTTCAATTTACTTGGGGAATCTGGCCAAGCGCAAAAAAGTATAGTTTTTCTGTGAGTTAACAAACAAATGCTCATCTTTTACAATGCTCTGATAATATACAGAGAATAACAGCATGCAACAGTCACACAGAGTATGGATTTGATTTGCTACATTATCTCAAATGCATTGTTAAACAGTGAAAGTCATGTCTTAATAAAGACATCCTAGCTATGCCAATAACTTAATCTTAAGAAAAAAGTTTGATTTTTACTGTGTATGACATAATACTGTGCCTATACTACTGTAAGTACAAGTGGTAACATAGATGGTGTATGTTAACTTTCACTAGTTTAGAAGTTGGCTAAATTACCAGAAAGGTTCAATAAGCCCTAGTATTGATTGGGAAAAAAAACCCAAAACAAAACAGTGGTTTAAGTGCCCTCTGACTGTTCTTTGGACTAAGAAATAAAATTTATTTGCTTTAAGAGTTTCTGTGTTATCTAGTGTCAGGGGCTTGGGACATTGGAATAGATTCAGTGTTTGTGGGGGAGACAATTGTAATAGGCAAGTAGGTAGAGGGATCTCTAAATCTTCCAAATGCACATAAAAGTAGCTTCTGATGACCACTGTCATCTTCTTCATCTTCCCCTAGTTTCTCACGTTTTAGCTAAATTTGCAAGTTTTATCTATTTCTTTATAAGATGTTTGCAGTGTCTGTCATCTTTTCCTATGTTTTTATCACATATCTACCTTTGTGTGATGCTGATGCTGATAAATAATACTGCTTATTAGATGTGGCAGGTGGAATGAAAATGTTCCATGCAGACTGTAGCCCCTGGAAATGGTCAATAGCTTTATTTTTACATTGCATGTATTTTTGGTGTTGCTGGTGGCATTGTTATAGACAAAGGAACCCTGCCCAGTATGAATACCATACTTTTATCAAGATGAATCTGGAATGCTTCCTAGGTTATACATCTGCTTGCTCCATCTAATTTACATATCAGAAGATATGCTGACCAGGGGATATGGAGAGTAATTATATGTATTACAAGTTGTTAGGCTACTATTTCTACAACTGCCAAAGACTCATCACCACCACCCCCTAAATCTAAATAAGCTTCTGGTTAGCTGGCTGTCAGAAGCAAGTTAGAATGCTTGTGTGCCAGATACAACTAGCTGTACTGTGTTTACATGCTATCGTGGACATATTGAAAGACTTGTCACAGGCTAAACATTTTGCCACTGACTAGAGAACAATAGCTTTTAAACATTCTAACATTACATGTTGCACTTAAGATTCTTTATCCTTTTTTAACAGTTTCTTGTTTCTTTATTAATTGTTTTTCGTAAGCTGCGTTCATCTTGTGAATGAGCTCTGGACAAGAGCAGTGGTAGAGGCAGGTTGAAAATAAATGAGTTGCCTTTAAGGGACAGAGTCTCTTCTTACAGTAGCCTCTGTAGTTGGTGCTCCTGTCCAGCCCCAACATGCAGGGACAGTGTCAAGACAGCAAAACACCACTGTGTTTGTTCGTACTGTGCTTCATAAGTCAAGTGGCGTATTACAGTAAGGCCAATACTGAAGCAAGCCACCAAAGTTTTGCTACTGTGAATGTGGCTTGATACGCATCCAACAATGAAGACAATAATTACTGAGTAGTGTAATAGCTTGCACCTTAGTTTTCAAGAATTTAAAATCGTTTGTCTGAATTTCAGCTGTTGATCGGTATCTGTCAGCACTCAGGTCAATTACTGGAGAAGAACAAGGTTTAGCATGTTTCCCCAGAGAATCTGATAAAAACTTTGGCTCTTCTTTGTTCATCCTCTCCCATCAGGAACGATGAAACATTAGCCCAGGTCTTTTATGCACACATAGAGTAAGTGTATAATACAGTGTCAGATCCAGAATGTTTAAAAAAAAGATCAGCAGGGAACATGTAGTCTTAAGTAAGTGGATGTATTGCTCAGCAGTGAATGCATTTAAGAGGCAGCCTGTCACTGTGAAGTGGAAAGAACAACACCTTGGTGCACCCACTTAAACATCCACCTGTATATAAACCTTTTGGCATTGATCTGAATTTGCTCTGTATTCCATACTTCGTCAAAATTCTGCTTGCTACTAACTAAATGAGAAATGTAAAATTAAAATTCTCTGACAAAGATTTTCAGAAGTCTCTGTTATTTTTTAATGGAGATGCACTGGATAATTGCAGCATCAGCAGCTCAGCAGAAAGCATTGCTCCATCTGCTCACCCAGCCACATGTTGCATGTTGTGTTCAGAGCAGTAGGTCACTAAAATTGTCCTTGACTGCCCGTTAAAGGACTGATAAGAAATGTGGGATGTCCAGCAGAAATCCAGGACACCTTTTATGCCCATGCACTTGAAGAGATAAGGGCAAAGTTTACCTAGGTCTGAGTTCAGGTGACAGTCTACGGTTTGATTTGATATAGCCATACAGAGATTTCTTTGCTTGTTAAAAGTGCATGCTCAAAAAAGCACATTTCTGGAAAAGAGGTTTCCTCAATGACGTGTTAATATAGGCTCATGTTCTAAACTTCAGTAGCCACTTCTGAAAAACAGTCTTTATGGTCAGAAACATTTATGTAAATCTTTTAAGTTAGTAGCTTTGGCTTGTACAAAGTGAATTGCAATAATAACCATGATGAAAAGCCCCATAACTATGATTTTGGATGAAACAGTAGCCAATATTGAAACCTTTATTAGCAGTCATATGGTGCAGCTAGAAAACTTTCTTTCATGTGATTCAGGCTATTATCTGCCTCTTCCTGAACATAATGACTTTTACACAAAAAGCTTATGTTAGTTGTTTAGTATTATATAATTTGTTTCAAATCATACCTAATCATCTAACTTCTCGATAACAGTTGTGAAGCAATCATCACAGACACCCAAAGAGAAGACCCAGCATTATGTTTGGTAATGAAAAACTTTTTGAATAGTTAGGTCAAAAGAAAAACAGGATAAACTCAACAATGAATTCATTTTAATCATGTTTTTATTAATTTCAGCTGTCAGAAATCAGTACAGAACTGTCAGACTCAAAGTTTTCCAAAAGTTCAGAGTCCTGATGACACCAGAAAGTAACTGAGATTGCACTACACAGTAGGTAAAGAACTCCTTGTTTATTCTGTATGTCACCACTCCTCTCTTTTTTATTTCATCCTTTCTGTGTATACATGAACAGATTATGGATCTGATCCTCCTGTCACTTACACCGGTGATGTGATATGACTGATTATGATGTGAAAGAAAATTTGAGGACACTACATAGTCTCTGGATCAAATGTAGCTATATAGCTCCCATAAAAGTTCTGTAACCCTCGGGTTCACAAGATTTTCTCCTTGTTTTTCCTCATTAAATATGGTCTTTAAAAATATCAAGTGTTCAGTGTCACCATGTGATCTTATATCAGTATGACATCAAGCTTCCAGCATGGAATTTCATTTTAGAAGCTAAGAAAATTTAAACTTTCATTTCCTCAGCCAAAATGCCTTTGAATTTGAGTTAACTGAATTTGGATGTTAGCAGAAATCTATAAATTTAAAAAGCTACCAATAACGTAGAACTGGGCTTATAGTATTGCATCTAACGAGATTTTAGCTACTCTATTAGCTATTTCTATTTATAGCTGTTTTATTAGCTATAACGAGAGATTATTAAATGTACTGCCTACATTATTTGAGAACCATCCAATACGAGTAATTGTATTCATTAATCTAAGTTGCACAATATTAAGCTAAAAAATATTAAGATCTTAGTCTAGAAATGGAATTTGGTTTTAGGGGTGACAAATACATTTTAATGGCTAAAGTACCTGCAGTTAAAAGAGGGCTTTTTTCAGACTTTACAGATTTATTTTTATTCTTCAATAAATAAAAAAAAAAAAAAAAATTAAGTAGCAACAAAAAATAGATAAAATGTTTCAGTGTTATTTACTGTGACCATGATTCTCTTCCATGATTGTATTCCAGAGGCAGCTTACTATACATTATCTTACCATAATTTTTTCTTTTAAGTTTTCTTTACAGAAGTTGTTCACAAGACAATAATATTTAATGGAAGTGATGCCTGAGTTACGTTAGAAAGTTCTGTAACTGTATTAACTAAATCCTCTTAAAAAAAACCCACAGCATTACAGATTTGTTACGTATGGCCTCAACACAGTTTTAGAAATATTTTGTCTTCATTTTTGAGAGGGTAAATTGCCCCACTATCTATACCATGATAAGAAATTGGATTGTACTGAACCTTTATAAGATATGTGCATTAGTCCAAATAACTAAAGAGCTGTAAACACTGCTAACAAGTTATTAAGTGCTCGCTTGGGATGCGTGCAGAAGACAGTAGTTGCACTAGGAAAATGTTTTTTTCATGAGAGTAATACCTAAAAGGTAATGTTTATTTTTGTATAAAGTGATCAGTGTGCATTACAGATGTAAAATGTTTGTTGTTAAAAACATGCATTTACAGGTGTACAATGTCTTAAGAAAAAGTAGGGCTGAGACCATTCTGCAGGTGCAGACAATAATGAGAGGAATTACCTTTCCTCCTTCTCCACTTCTTTTCCTTATCGAATCTTTGCAGTATCTTGATTCATATTAAGTATCATTTCTGTCTAAAGCATATAATGCACTTTTATATATATATATATATATATGTACGCACTTCTTCAATGGATAAAATGTAAGGGATGATCACTTAAGAGAACCGAATATTTTAATTCCAGTATTTTAGCAGTGGTAAAATACCAAGAAACATCTGGAAGAACAGATAAAAAGAGATAAATGTTTAGCTTTGTTATGAATAACACGCTAACATACGATTAGGTTGTAATGGTTGTAACTTAACAAAACTGTTGTATGAAATATTTTGTTTAGCATTCATTAAAAACTGCTAATGTACTTGCGGTTTTCCATGGACTATATTTTTATGCATATTATTAGTGCAATACAAATATGCAAAAGAAACAGTTTTGTGTTATCATGTGAAAAGAAATTTTACACCAATCTTATTTTTAATTTGTATGGGAACATTTTTACCACAAATTCCATATTTTAATAATACTATCCCAACTCTATTTTTTAAACTCATTTTGTCACTGTTTTGTAACAGAAACACTGTAAATATTATAGATGTGGTAAACTATTATACTTGTTTTCTTATAAATGAAATGATCTGTGCCAACACTGACAAAATGAATTAATGTGTTACTAAGGCAACAGTCACATTATATGCTTTCTCTTTCACAGTATGCGGTAGAGCATATGGTTTACTCTTAATGGAACACTAGCTTCTCATTAACATACCAGTAGCAATGTCAGAACTTACAAACCAGCATAACAGGGAAATGGAAAAACTTATAAATTAGACCCTTTCAGTATTCTTGAGTAGGAAATGACTGATGTTGCAAGGTACAATATTTAGCTAATATAGTGCCCTTTTCTGCATCTTTCCTCTCCCCCCGCCAAAAAAAAATTTTTCTCATTAGAAATAAAAATATTGAGTTGCATTTCTTTTTCTATTTTAAAATGATTGACACTTTTATAATTTTTAAAACCATGTTTCAGTATTTTTCATTCTCATGCTGTGTTTTACATAAGCTTCCTTTTCCCTAGAACATATTAATACCAACAACATCATGGGGAAAATAACAAGTGCTCATGTCTATAAATGGATTATCCCTTCAGTAGGTACAGTGAAACAAAGAGGAATTGTAAAATGAACCACATAGCTTCCTTGGCCATTCAGGATCATGCAAAAGAAATGGATAGAGCAAACTGTTGTGTCATCCTGTGGGGACAAAATAATGTATCAGACCTTCACTGGAGTTGTTTGCTGTTGGCTACCATATTAAAACCAGATTCCCTAACTGCAAAAGTCACAACTGCTTTATGCCCACTGAAGTATTTTATCTTTTTTACCTAATGTTTGCCAGTTTAGAAGCATCTGTGGCAGGACAGCAGTATGTCATAAGTGCATGCTGTAAGAAGGGATTATCTAAAAGTTTCTTATTTTCTGCTTTTAGAGAGAAATTGAGTATGAATTCTGAGTGTGAAAGAATATGGCAACAGCAGAATAAAAGCTGTATGTGTGAGACTAGTATTTCCAATTTAAAAATTAATAACAACTTTCCCCCTGAAAGTAAAAAAAAATACTGTAATAATGGAAAAAAATATGCAATTATGCTGCATTTCCTTCACTTCAGTACTCTTATCTTTACATCTCAACACAGCAGTGATACAGTTGGATGACCCGGTTGTAAGTGGTTGTCACCTATCCAAGTCACTGCAGGGGTAAAACTTGAACTAAGACTGGGTCAGTCCAGAGTTTAGCGGGAACTGAAATCTGGAAATGAAATTCCAAACTTTTCATGCCACACACTGCTGAATCTCCAGTCCCTTGGTAAGTTACAAAACATACCAAGGAAAAGAAAGTGCCACATCTGAATGGATTCAGCATGACTGCAGTACTTTTGCTGACAGTGAAATTCTCATTTCGGAAGTAGCTCTATGTGATCCAGTGAAATTGTATTAAGTAACACTAGGAATACCACTACAGTCTTGTCCTCTATGTTATTTTACTTTAAAAAACATAACTAAAGGTGGTTTTTAGAAGTTTAAGATTATTATACTGTGCTCAGGGCATGAGATGCTCAGGGCATCTTGATTAAAAAAATCTATGTGTCATTAAATATAAAAATAAAATTTCAAACTTGAACATTTAAGGTAATGAAAGACAGAAAGTTTGCTCAGCTTAGTCTGCTGAGAATTTTCTTCTTATTTATTCTCAATTAATTTTTGATCCTCCTCTTCCATTCTTATTCTTTCATTAATTAATTAATTAATTTTTTTAAATTCTGCAACATGTTCTTCTACTGTTGGTGTGGTTTCTACAACTACCAGTTAAGGACTATGTAGTAAGACCTAAGCTAAATCCACCTCTGTTCCTTAGGGTTTTTAGCAAATAGTACTGATACCCACCACAGGCTGAGGGCAGTGAGCTAGCAGTGCTTACAGCAAAGGCTCTGAAGTCAAAAATCAAGAACTGTTTACACCCAGGTGTGTGTGGGGGGGTGTCTGAGCGTGTGTGTAAATAAACACAGTAAGGCATACTTCATTTGTGGAATCCTATTCTTTCATTGAGAGGAAGTCATCAACAAAAAAGTGTAATTATCAGACTAGCTTAGCTTCTCTTTTTTCCAGCTGTATTGTGTATCCGCACCTGAGTGAACCCTTATCTCACCTCATCGAGGATACCTAAGCTGAGTATCAGTTTAACTTCAATAACACAAACTGCTACTGCAATTAGTTCTATACTAATTCAGCAGTGATGTTTGTCCTGTATGTATTTTTACTAACTAGAGCTAGTACATCCATATCATTTGTAGAACATAAACAGGGTACGGAGGAGGAAGCTTTGCAAACTACTCTAACTTTATGAAATACAAAGATAATTGCCCTAAGCACAAATTGCTTGTTAACTCTCTATTCTTTCACAATCAACCTCTGCTAAAGAAGCACTCATTTTTACCATTCACCTTTGCACTTCAGCGTTATAGGAAGCATATTGCCATTGAACAGCAGCACTGTGAACTTCTGCCACTTCAGTAAAAATAAAATCCAAAGGGTTATTTATTATTTCAATGTAGACTGTGTCATTACTTGATTGGTCACTCCCTCATTGGACTACACTGCTTCTACAGGGAGAAATCAGTGTTTGTGAAGAAGTTGCACAGTCATTTGTAATTACTTTACAATACAGTAGATGGTAATAAATGTCTCTGAATGAAGTTACTGATTCAAAGAGATAATTAAAATGTATGTCTATCTGACCCCAGCTCCTGCCAGCTTTATGTAGCCACTATGCTGCCAGTATCTTTGTTTTGTTTAGACAAAGAAACTCTATGGTGTATTAACAATAACATTTAAAACAATTGCTGAAATAAACATTTGGTCCAAACTGGAGAGTTACAACACTATTCTAATTCTTGTGAGGCTCATGTACTATAACAATGGTTTCTTTTTCCAGGAAAAGCATTATTTCATTGAATTTCTATTGGTATTAAGACTTCAAGACTTAGCGTAGGCATCATGCAATTCTAGAAATCCACTTCAAGAGAGAAAATTAATTAGAGAGCAAAGGAAGCCAGCATGCTTATCATTTGATCAGGTCATTGACATAAGTGCTTCACACTTTTTTAAAGCCAAAAGCCGTCTCGTACACCTGCTCAGGGGTGTCATCAATTTTATTTGAGCAAAGCCAGTTCTTTTAAGCTTGTCCAAGGAAAAAGGTGGCAACTGTGATGGGGAGAGAAAAAGAGAGAAAGATGTGTTGCAAGCTCTTTATCTTGATCTGACTGTTTGTTTTTGCACTGATGTATGTAATGAAACAAAGAGGATTTAATCATGGCAAACAGAAGCCTATTGGCACCCAGAGGGATCTAATTTTCTCTCTTACAAGTCTTTTTAGTTTCAGGTTGCAACAACTTCTTTTTGGCCTATCCACAAGGCCGAGTTTCTTACCTGGGGCTTAAACTTGTGAGGCGTGAAGCTCTTTTGTTTTGACAGGTGCTCTTTGCTACACATTGGCCTAGCATTGGTGGTGCTAATACACAGAACAAACTTCAGATATGCTAATGACTGTAGCTACAAAAATTCTGTCTGTAATGAGTTTTATTAGCTTACTTCACTTTTAGTTCTTAGGATAAAGGGGTAAAAACAAATTGGGCCAATAGAAGAGTGAGGAAGTTGTTTGCTTCTTATGCATTGCATAGATTTCTCCAGTTTCTATAAAACTTCTGGAGTAATGGGAATATCATAAACCACTATGTGAGAATCAGATCATAACCTCTTGCATAGTATAGCCGCATGCAAAGTGTTTCAAACACAATGAAAATGTACAGAGGAAACTTAAAATAGTCCTTTCATTAAATGGCTTTCCAACTTTTCCAGTAAGGGACATCCTTTTTTTGTTGACAGCTGCCCTGAGCCTAACACATTATTTATGTGTTTGTTCCTTAACTGGTGGACTAGAAGGTCATCATAATATCAATAATAAATAATAATGCATTTTTAAGACGAAAAAGTGGACATTCAGGCCTTGAAGATGTGAAGCAATATCCTTGCCTTGCCTTGCCTTCCCCTCCCATCCTTCCCTTTCCCAGGAGCCTCCATCACTTAGGTACCTCCTAGGTACCTGCTAGGTGCAATTTGATGACTAAATTATAAATATTTATTTCTATTTTGTCAATTAAATAATATGGAGGTGAGGTACACTTTGTTCTTTTGTGGTTTAGAAGGAACATTAAGGGCTCCAACTGTGGTTAAAAAGCCTGAAGAAGCAAGGAATATCGGGTATGAACAAAAGGTAGGAAAACAGAAAAGAGAGAACTCACCAATATTCTGTAGTTAGTGGATAGAAATTAAATGCAAGGTACAGTGCAGCAAAATCATTAGTAAAGAGTAATTCAATCATAATTTATTTCATTGTTATAGTGATTTCAATCCAGTTTTAGAAGAATGATCTTCCCAGTGGCTTGACTTTTGTTTTCTATGCTTGTCTTTGTACTTTGAAAAAAAAAAAGAAATTACAGCTGTGGAACCTTGTAAAAACAAGAGTGCATCAGTTTTCTGTAAGCTATTCAGATCTCAGAGTATCTGAACTGTCTATGAGAGGTCAACAGTTCTAGTAGCTTGGACGTGATGGCATCAAAGGTTTTTATTTTTCTCACCTTTAATTTTATTCTATCAGTAACTTGGGGAAAAGTAGACATTTCATAGTCCCACTAAGACACTGGCTAGAAAGGTACGTTCTGTCATCCCCATTTCAAATAGCTATGAAAGAGTATGTCTTCTTAGTCTTGTCACTTTGGATAAACTGACTTGCCTCCTGTGATTAAAGCAATCATACAAAATCTACAGCCAACCTAAAACCAGAATGCAGTATCACTTGTCAGAAATTGTAGGGTTTTAAGCCCCAACTTTTTTTCTTGTAAAAGCAAACTGATTTATCTGTCTGAGAAATCTAAGGGTGTTAACCTGTTTTGTTTTTTTTTTTTCTGGAAGGGACATGATACTTGAAAACATAATTCTGCATACACAACTGTTTGGATGGAAAATATTTGATCAGTTTTATTTACAGCTTCCAAGAGCTATGTTCAAACAGAAACTCCTACAGGGAGAAAGGGTCTTTATTAAGACTGTGAAATTTGGAAGGGAAATTTTGCCCAGGACCACCAGCACAGTACTTACCTATGGCTGAACTCTTAGGAGGTATTTTAACATAGTGCTGGCAGGTGCTCATCTTTCAGGATTTCATCCCGATGTTCCATGCTTACTTCCATTAGGTACTTTGGAAGGCTGAAGAGTTGAGTGAATCCTGCTGAGATTTGACCTGTGGTTCCAGAGTATAGATAGCAGTGATCTGCTTTTTAGAATAGTTATCAGCTTCTCTCAGTGAACTGGGCAGGAAGGAGAGAGGAAAGCCTTCCAACATTACCCTAGTTTCGTTATTTTCAGGTGTCTCTATTTAAAGCCAGAGGTCTTTGTAACCTTGTACAGGCAGACAGAGCTAAAGCCTTGCGATCCAGACTAAAATTTACATGAAAACATATGCAAGGAGGAGAACTGACACATGTGACAATTTACTAAAAGTCAGTGGAGAGAGACTGAGCTTACTAAGCTTGTTGGTAAATGTCTGGAGTACAGTGAAATGTGCCTTAAGTGTGAAATGTGCCTCAAATGTGCTTAATGTCTATATTAAGCTTGGAATCACTGAAGTGCCTCAATGGCTTTCGGCTCCAACTTGCTCTACTGTTGGTGACCCTTTCCTGACTGTTAGATTGGTCACTAAATCAGGTTTTGGCCAGGACTAGAAAGACTAAGAACTAATTGAAAAACAGTCCAACGTTCACCAATAAATGTTTTGGTTGGTTAGTTGGTTGGTTGGTTGGATTTTTACAGCACTGAAGCTTTTGGATGCCAGTGCTGTCAGACTGGGGGCACAGCTGCGTTTCTTTGTACGAGCTGAGGATCAGGATCAGCAGAGTTGCAGATTTATTCCACCATGTGGAATGTTTCCCCTTTTTCATTTCCTCCTCTAATCAACTCTGAAACAGGAACATAAGGACAGAAAAAGCATGTAAGAGGGAAGTTAATACCTGAAGTTTGTGGAACAGAGCTGTTCCATAAGTCTTATACAAAACAGCTTCCTACCCCTCACTGATTTGAATTCTTTTTACAATATTCAGTCAAAAGTTCTTGGACTTGGTAAGGAAGATAACTAGGATGAGATTCTACAGTCTATCCTGTGGAAGAAATTAGAGTGGCTATATATATGATTTCTCCTGGACTAAAAAAACAATTGTCTCTATAAGACTCTTCCTTGTCCATTGGTCATGTTATTTTCCAGGTTTGTCAGTGAGAATCTACCACCTTGTCTTTGCCCTTCCTGCATACTACTTCCTGTCCGTTCCGTCTTAACTCAGGCTAACACAGTGCTTTCCTTGAAGCCTCTTCACAGAAGGTTTGTCCTGGTTGTTTCACAACACTTCCAGCTTTTTTAGTGTGCTACAAAATATTTAATTTGATTTGTCTAGTTATAATTATTTGCTACTTTGAGGGAGTGTTGTATTCAGCCCATAATCTCCTTGGAAAAACACAACCAATGTGTGAATCTATAGATGCATATTTTCTGGAGTGTAAATATTATAGCTATTCACATCAGATTGCAAAATCCACCTTGATTTCAAGTCTAACCTACGTTTTCATACTTTCACCCTTCAACTTTTATTTCTAGGGACTGGTGGCATAAGACCTAGAAATATAAACTATAATTGCTCTAAGCAGTGGAGAGCCATCTTGGTGGCAGAGTTTGCCTGCAAATTGTAGGAGCTGAAATTAGGAGCTGAAATGAGAAGCTTGTAGCTGATGAGGCATCCTGCTGAAGGAAGGCATTTCTTTCCCCATATTCCTGAAGACAGATGAACTTTCAAGAATTTCACAAATAGGGAGAGACACAAAGAAGGCATTATATTTAGTTTATTTGTTCTTTTTCTAGAGATTTGTAATCTTCTCCATTTTATTAAGTAAAAACCAACCCTAGCTTAAAATAGCGAGGGCAAAACTGTTGCTACCAGGAAGATTGATCATGTTGCTGATTTGGCTCTTGAAGGGTTAACATGTAAACCAGAGAGCTCACTTTTCAGGGAGATTCTAGGAGTTTAACTGACAATAGGAGTTTGGACTTACTGCTGGGATAGGAAGTTGGAAGGCAAGGTTCAGCTCTTATGAGGGAATCTAAGAGTAAGCCGAGGCCAGAAGGTTAAAGGGCAGTGCTCAGGCTTCCCATCGGTTCCAGAGACTCCAAACATTCAGGCATTCAGTGGCTGGATTCCCTCATGACAATCAGATGAATGGCCAGTAGGGATGCAGAACTAAAACTGATCCTGCTTTCACCTCAGCGTAACTTGTCACCCACCCTCATCCATTTAAATGGAGGTAATAATTGAAGGATAATTCTGCTAAAAGTCATAGGCAAGAAGAATTAAAGAGAAAAACATAGTTTCTCAAATGTCTTTAAGCTTAATTCCCTGTATTTTGAACTGCAAACAGAAATGTTGATAAAACCAGTGCATGCTCACAGAGCTCTGATTCTATTATATCTTTCACCATGTATGTGTGCAGTAGGGTATATTTTGCACTAAATACAGCTTTCTAGAGGACATAGCTTACTAGTGCTTCTTAGATGACATAGCTTAGAGGGCTTACTGAAGCTCAGAGCACAAGCTTTAGTAAGTTACAGCAGTAAGACTGGAAGTTAGGAAAGATGAGGAGAGCTGTTGCAGCAATCATTCCGCAGTGGAAAGACTGATTAATAGTATAACATTTATTAATGACCCCAAGCAACTAGGCAGTATGTACGGTCCTGCATGCTGCTTTTGGTTAGGATGAGAAATGTGTTCTGAGTTCTGGTTTGTTACAAAGACCACGCACAACTTTTTATTTCCCTTTCCATTGTAGGTAATAAAAAGGTGAGAACATCTTTGTTCACAATTCCATGTGTTTTTTCAGTTGTTGATTTTTTCCCCAGTCCTTTCCTTTTTGACAGCATTACACAGCTTTTACTTCATTTAGGCTGTTTCCATGATGAATAAAACAGCACCATATTGCAATCTTGCCTCCTGGTCTTTTGATGATCTCTATACTAGTTTGCTTTCAGTCCCTTGTGTTTGTTTTCAATCACCGTGCCCATATATTTTATCTTCTGACTGGCTTTGCATGTTTTGTGGAATAGCTTCTATAATTTCTGTTTTCTGTTGTAGAGAAATTAGAGAAATTAAGAGGCTTCATATTGAGATCCTACATGGGCACTGATATGCTTCAAGAAAATTGTATGCAATCTTTCTTACAACAGCATTTTCATCACAGTTTTTAATGCAGACTAATTGACTATCCCCTGCATGTTTTCACATCCTGGCTTGTTTACAATAATACACACATACAGCTCCTGTTCTAATCCCACTGGAAAGTCAAAATTTGAGCTCTGGTTTTCTTTTCTTTATTCAGCCCTCTAAAAGTTCACCATGAAACCAATGAACAAATGAAAAATCTTCATCTAGATGTTTTAACCATACCTAGAGGGGCTTCTATGCCAGAGTTTGACTGTCTTGCAAACAGCTTACTGCAATGCTTGTAAAAATCTATTTTTGACTGTTTCTGGTTGCATTTGCAGAAGACAAAAGATTTATTCATAATCTCATATGCTGTGGCATATGAGAAGTTCAAGTTTGACAACAGATATTGGTAACAAGGGATTTTTTTGTTCAATTGTTTTTTTGGCAGGAAGTGATGGGGGAGACATAAAAAAAAAAGAAAGCTGTAAACACCAGATCTATATAATGAATCTTTAAAACCAAAATACAGGAAATTTAGCTCCCTGGGTGCTGAAGCAATATATATGAGACTAGTTACTATGAATCACAAAGAGCCTTCTTGCCATTTAAGTACACTTTCAGCTACAGCAGCTGTTTTGATTCATAATCTGTGCTATAGCAAAGTTTATTTTAAAATACCAAGCAGGGGACAGGGCATTCAAACATCAATTACTTAACCGAGAGGATTCAAAACCTGAAGTGCTTGAAACTGAAATGAAACACATGGCAACTATTTTGCTTCCTGTCACAGAAGGGATCTGATCCTGCAAGCTGCGTGAGTGCAAAGCTCCAGTTTGTCTGCAGTCAACAGGTGAAATTCTGACATTATTGTCATCAACCAAAATCTTTCCTTCACCTTCCACAGCACTGATTTGACCACAGGGATATTCTCTGAGCAGGGTAGGGTAAGGTCTCAGAGTCTTTAAGTTCTTGCTATTTTAAGTTGGATTTCCTACAGGCTTGGAAATATAAAATCATTTAACGCTATTCTTTGGAGGTGTTGGAAGAATGACAAAGAATGTCACACCAGGATGGACTGTTTGCGTATTGCATTTGGCTCTTGCAACTGTAACTGGAGACAGTCCACATCAGCACTTCTCTAAGAATTTGCATTCAGTTCTTCATGCAACTTAGTTGCAGCCTATATATGGCAGAGTAAGATTAAAAAAAAAACCAACCCCAAAACCAACAACAAAAGAATACCCCAAACAAAACCTGTGTGTGTATATATATATATATATATCCCTATATCCCCTCAATCCCTTTTCCAAAACAATATATACTTATCAGGGAGGAAAATACTGGCCAGTAACAACTAGTCTCTTCCAGTATTTGGTAAGCCAGCACAAGTCCTATCTGTCAACCTGAACAAATAAGTCACCAGTCATGCAGCGTGCAGGATCCTTTTGCCATGCCTTGGATCACTCACATGTGAGGATTGCCTGGATAAATGATTTGCAAGATCGGGCTCAGACAACACCTGGAATTGTCTAAGCGTTCAGACATACAGATGGTTGAGAGGAACTTGTATCTGGCACTCAAATTATTTTGTTAATGGTGCCATCTCCTGGTAGCAATTTGGTAAGCTAATCTTTGCCCCACAAACTTGTTAAGTACTTATATTTTCTATTTTAATACCATAACACTGAATAGAGGTAAACTAAAGAATTTAGATTGCTTTGTCTGCTAATTTTGTTTTTATTATTTAATAAAACATATTCGACTAGGAAACAAGGTCTTATTAAACAGTCATGTATTTTAGAACATAACTTGCAGGATATAGACCCAGTGCTTTTTGAAAATATTATATTTTTTCCTACTCAAGTTGCTTTCACTTATTTCTTTCATAAATATCAAACAATATAAAACCAAGTAAAGGCAGATGATACAGAAGGCAATGGCTCTGCATACCAGTGCAGATCCTAAACCACCACATTTGGGGGAAGGAATAGTGCAGTTCAGAGTGGGTTCAAGAATGTTTGACAAACGAACAAAGGAATGGTACATTGGAAGAGACTCATGGTATGCCTAAGTCGGTAAGAAATATGTCTTCAAATTTTGAATGGGACTAGTAACGTCTGAATGCCACGTTCAGAGCCTTGCAAGGGCTCACTTTTCAGGACATCTAAGAAATAAAGTGCCATTGAATTTAGACATACTAAGACATCACAGTGGAACAAGTAAAATATGCAAGGACTGGATCTAATTACCTGATAATACACCGAGGAAAAATGATTTCCTGAACATATCCAATAATTTCTCTCACTGATACAAAAGGATTAGTACCTTTATATTGTGGCAAAGATATTGTTAACTCATTTTCTGGAGCTCTAGTTCTGTTTCTGTTCAGTTTCTGCCACGGACTTTGTTGTTACTGTAAAAAAACCTGCTTAACTGAGATACATCTCAATGCTTTTTATCAACAGAAAGAATTTGTAACAAGAATGATGGTAGTTTGTCCTTTACAAGACTTCTGTAAAGATCATTAAAATAAAGTTTGCAAAGTGCTTGTATACTAGAAAGTTCAGAACCACCCAGTAGCTAATCTAACTTGTGATACAAGTCCCGTAAATGAGTAAACTTCTTAGTGATGCTCAATCTGGCTTTTACTGTACTTAGATTTCATACACAAATTTCTGTAGGATAACAGGGCAGCTGCTTTTGCAGAAACATACCTGAATGTGTGGATAAGCTTTACTTACAAGCAGGAATGGACATGCATTCTGTGTAAGGACTTTGCTGCTGCAGATTCCATTTTTGATGCAATATTTGTTTTTCTTCACATTGCTATGCCTGGAAACCAGTACCAAACTTACTGTACTCTGCACGTGAACAATGTTATCATACCCCAAAGTTTAATCAGTCAGTACCTCTGTCTTTTCCCAAGTATGCCTCTTTGACCGGAGGAAAGGAGTCTTGTATTTTCATTTGCCACTTATTTGCCCACATTTCTCCATGCTCATCCTGTTGCCATGTAGCATCTTCTCAATCCTCCCAGCTAAAGAGAAGAAGGAGATGCAAAGGTAATCCGGAACCAAACTGGTCACTTCTTCAGAACTGCAGCTGGTTTGCCCTGACAAATTTAAAGACCCTCTAGCAGAAAGGCTTTGCTGGAAATAGGTCTTATTCAATAAATACATAAAGGACCCCAACCATGGCCAGTTTTGGGAGAGCTCACACAAGAATCACACAGGAAGATACTCCAGGGGAAGACACCATTTCTATTCACATGTGATGCCTGATGTGCAGACAAGCTGAAATGGTAGCAAGGGAAATAGGGAAAATGGTACTACTAGTAGCATGTGGACTACAATACAACAATTTGCAAAGGAATGGAGGATTGAACTGCACATCTACTGGAGAGAATCAAATTATGTAAATGGTAGAATATTTACTTGGGGAACTCTAATGGTGGATAGATGTGAGCTACACACTAAATTGTTAAATAGAGCTGGGTATCTAGTTGTTTTTGCAAAAAACTAAGCTGAAGATAGACTGTAAAAACACAGAACTGGGAGGAGATTACAGTCAACATGGCAAACAACAAAACAAACTGTCAAAGTTTTCAATTATATACTACAGGCCAGATACTGAACAGTTTGAAAGCAAAAGAGTGGTGGGACCAAACAGGAGGAATATCAAGACATATGAAGTAAGCAGGAAAAAGAACCCTAAGAGCAATGATCAGCACATCAATTTTTAGGTAGTTTTATATCTTACCTTTCTTTTTGTATCCCCAAGCGTGTCTCATTACAGTTGAGCTCTGTTTTTAAACTTGTTTTTCCACTGTGCTGCTGTATTTCAGAGAAAAAACCACTTAGATCTAGAGATAAAAATACTGCATTTGGCTTCTGTGGATATAAGTAAACCAGACAAATTTTTACTCTTATGAGTACATTTTTTCTTTGACCAACTGTTTTAAAGAACATTCAGGATCTTATTTATATTCAAATCGTTTACAGATTTTTTTATGCAAGCTTACCTTTTTACTTCATAGAGACTCTTTGCACAATATGTTAATTATCGATTAAAGGGCTAATCATTTCAGTGAATGTATTTGAGTTATATACCGTACTATTCTCTTATTGACTAATGCTTTTGAACTGGAAGTGAGGCATTCAGGACTCTTTCTGTGCAGCATTATTTTAAAATGTAGTGGAACTGGCTGCCTGTAAGTAGCACGGCAGCACTGCGCTGTGACCTCCGCTGACTAGAGCTGCCAGAAGTCCTATATCGATTCCTAGCTGTCGGGCATCTGCTTCTATACTTAAAAAGAAGTTATTGCTTTGTTGTGGCAGTTGAAGGCAGAGGGAACCTTAGTGTTCTAAAACACAGAGTAATTAGCAGCAGCCGTGGAAACTCTGAAACACTCTGACAACAGACAGGAGGAGCCTTAGCACCTATCTTATCATGAATTATTGTGTTTTCACATTAGAGATGTCACAGTAGACTGGCTTATTACATACTTGGTGTACACCTAAAGCTCTGTAAAAACCGAGCGATCGCCCGTTCATTTTGAGAAAAGCCTCCCGCCTCGCTAGTGCATCTCGGCCGTCATGTCTGCAGATATGCGAGGTGGCCAGTAGGTGGCAAGGGACACAAATACACGGAGCGGCTCCCCCGGCCGAGCGCCGCCCGCACACGGCGGGGGCTCCTCGGCACGAAGCCTCCGGGGGCTGGAAGAGCAAAAGCCCGCTCCCTACCGAGAGCTGTCCCGCAGAAGTGCAGCGTCTTCAGTTCTCCCTAAGGGTGATTCCTTTCTGAATAGTACACTTTAACCACAAAGTCTGCACTGAGTTGGAAATAAGAAGTTGGTAATAAGTATCTACTACGAAAAACCAAAAGAATGAAAAGAGGTTGGGACTGGAGCAAAATCACCCAGTCCCTTATTTCACAGTTATCACGCAAACCAGACAACACAAGGTCTGGTTACTGGATGGCTCAGAAAACTGGCAATGCCCTGGCATTTTTGCCTTTGATCGCTGGTTTGAGTTCAATCTAAGAGTAGTAGTTACCCGCTTGGCTCAAAAGAGATAGCTTTGGTGGTTTCAGGCAAACGCACGGTTGTCCGCATCATAAAATGATGACAGCTGCTTGGCAAAGTGATTTGAAAAGAGAGGCTAAGGCTTTGTCTGAACAGTGAAGTTGTGCTACTTAAGCGGATTTAGTTAAAGTGATAATATTGTCTGGATCTAGTCATACTTGTATGCCTATTTCTGTATGAGTAGGCATTTAACCCCTATAGCTATAAAAGACATTTGTGCTCATATAAATAGGTCTACTCTAGTGGCTGTGCTGATATAGTTTTACCGGTAAAAAGCCTCAGCTTAGCCAACAAAAGAGTACAAATATTGAGAAAGGATTAGAGTAATAAATTAATAACTTTGTCACCCTTAAGGCTATGAATACATGAATAAGTCTGTGCAAAACAAACTAGACATGGAGTATGTAGACCATGATTTTAAATATCTGTGATAGCAGAGTTCTTAAGCACAAAAACCACTGCAGTATTTATGATGCGAGTCCTGCAGCCTCTGCACTACCTAGCCTTCCCACTCTGTCGTATCCCTCCGCACAGCCAAGGAGGTATTATCTTCATAGGCTGTCTGCTTTAAGAGTGGAGGAGCTGGTAGGCAGTCTTCCTTCTGTCCAAAAGCTGTCTGAGCCTCCTTTCAAGCAAAAGCATCTAGCAGATCTACAGAAAATCTGGAAACTATGGAGGTCTGTGAGATGCAAAAGGAACAGGGTGGATATAAGGGCTTGTGCAAGGGCAAAGGGCCCCAAGGCTTTTAAAGGAAGGGCAGGGGGTGTCCCCTGCCCCAGGCACTGGAGCATCAGACACAAGATGCTTTCAGGGACAGGCAAGGTCAGCTTTGGCTGGGAGGCTAGGAAACAAGAAGCAGAAGAAATGATAGTCCTAGTACACTCATTGACAGCTCTATCCTCTTGATCAAAAGAGTAAATTATGTGATGCAACCGTGATTTTTTTTTCATATAGTACTGTGAAGGATTTAGGTGCTATCACCCATTGGTGGCACACTAGTCTATTTGTGTGTGAATTATTTATTACATTGAACTGCAAGATTGGTTTCTCGATATTCATTGAGAGGTGCTCCACATTTTGCATAGGGATAGGAGATGCACAGGTGCAGTTTAATCTAATGTACTATGAAGCTGCATCCTACTTTGTCACAGTAATATGTTAGCAACGTGCTAAGAGATTTGTGCCGAATGAGGTCGAAGACCCATGAATCTGCCATGGCTAGCTACTGCCTGTTATGAGGATTTCAGGCACTGTGCCTTTACCCAGCAGCTAGCATGTGGACACTCTCACCTCTGAGGCAACTGTGGTTGTAGTTGCAGGAAGTCTGTATATTTACAAGTTCTTTAAATGCCTGACAAAAAGATTTCTTTGTAAATTGATTGTAATTCCCACTTCATGCACACAGTATGAAGGGAGCCTTTGCCTCCCACAGAACATCTTATTTAAGGCTGCATATTCTTTGGAAGCATCCAAGTTGACCTGGAAAGGTGAGAAAACCTCACCTAGTATGCCTGCTTTTTCTTGGCTTTGAGTTCCAGATTACTGCTCTCTGCTCCCGAGTCATTCATTTACTTTCTTTGTCAGTTTGCCATCTACAAATGGAGTTAAATATAGAAACGTAATGAGGGGCTGACTGAGAATATGTACATTCCTGCATAGTTTTGAATGTTGTATTTTCCAAGTGTCATTAATTCCATAAGAAAACTAAGATATATGTCCGGATAATGTCTGGCTGTGAAGGTACTCTTGTTTTGAGACTGCTTTTGAGGTAGATTTTTTTTAACGTGAGCTTGTTTAAAGCAAGCCAGTTCATGTATTTAAACCTACGTTACACCAGCTGTGAAGCATGAACAGTGGTATTTGCCTACTTTCTCACAGACAAGTGGCTAATAGTCATAAATTTTTAGAAAAGATGGAAGTATTGCGCATATCAATAGCTGCAAAAAGGGGAACAGAATTCAGGATATCTAGCAGTTTTGCTTTGTGCTCTTTCCAATATCTAAGTATGGATTCATCATCCTAATCCTACAACTTTCTCTGAATTTCCTGAAATGTGACCTTGAAAACAGTCTATGAAATTTTTCCTTGATGTTTTACTGAGTCCTGAGAATGAGGTGTATTTCAGTTTTAAATATAAAATACTTTCTGATGATGCTTTTCTTGTTTAATAGGAACTCTTCCAACTTTCCATTAATGTATATGCATATACATACATACACATATTTTAGGCAAGGGAGGCTGTTTTCAGGCCACAATGAATATGAAAAGGCCATTATCAGACGCAAAGCAGCTAATCTTGTACTGCCTCATTTTCCGGGTGGAACTTTGATGTACAAAACTTCCCATTAGGATTAAGGTAAAGTCGAGTTCAGCCCAGCAACATAAAAAGTGCTCCTTATTAAGAGCTCCTTATTTCCCTATGAAAGACTACAGTCATTATATTTCTACTAGTAGGTCTCATTTTGCCTATTAGAGGTTTTCCAGTCTGGAGCTGTGAGCCAAATGCCTCCTCTAACTTTTCACCACTTCGTGCCATGAATATTCTTGACTGTACATGCTTTTGAGCATACTTCCTTTTGACAGTTTAAAGAATAAGGCCTGTGGATATATACATTTTACATGAGCATGGGTTTTTAACATCACCTTAATTATTGTTTTTATTAAGATTCCTATTCATAACACCTGTAGTGATCATCTGTGGTGAGCATATGTAGAGATACAATGCCTTGAGCAAAAGTGGCAGGGTTAGAAACCTCAGCAGTCCTTAATTACTCACTGAGGACCTTAAATCCTATTTCACAAGAAATCAGGAAGCCTGAGACACCTAGAAATCCTCAGGGGTTCAGGCTTGCAAGCTCACAATTCACTTTTGAGCAATGCAATTAAGGACTCTGACACCTGACTTCTGGCAAACCTGGCTACAGTAGTGCAATACCCTCACTCTCCTCCTGCCCTTTTGCAGATGTCTCCCCGTGGCAGAGCTGGCAGAATGGAAAACGTCGCAGCTCTAATTCACAATTGGGCAAAATAACTTAAACATTAAGATAAAAATTGCACTTAGATGCTTTTGAGTGTCAACAGAAAAGTTGAAATGTCCTATTTTCATTTTGTTGTAAGGCCAGTAACAAACAGCTGGGGGCTGAGATAATAACATCTTAAACCACCGCAGCTGTTTACTTGGTAAATGTGAGCCAGGTCCCTCAAGTCAATTTTTATTTTTTCTTAAGAATCTGTCAGTATACTTTCCACTTATTAAATTTAGTGACCTAGCTGCTCAAAATTAACTCATGTTTTTCTATGCCTAAGTCAACAGAGGAACCAGAATGAATTACTTGCTTTTCAAAGGGTAGTTATTAGGACTTTCTGAAAAATCAGTCCCCATTAAAAGTGTAAGACATCGTCACTAATAAGTCACTATTCACTTTGGAAGTTATATCGGAAAGTATTTAAGTTGTAGTTGGCAAATCTATCATAAGTTCATATTGGAAAATAGTTTGTCTGGATAGAAATACTTCAACAGAATATGCCAATTTTTGTCAAACTTTGGCAGCACGCACGTGCTTACAGATTTTGGTATTTGCCTTAGAGGCACGTTTTCATCGTGCCTGTTTTCCTTGTAGCTCCCTTGGTTGGCACGCTGCCTGGCAGGCTCCTGCAGCATGAGGCCTCAGGCCCTCCAGGCTCATGGCAGAGATGGACACCCTAGGGTGTAGGACCTTAGTGCTTGGGTGCCCAAGCAAAACATTTCATTTCATGGGACCTTTCGAAATTAGCAACTTTTCAGTCTGAAACTTAAGTAGACTTTTCTTAAATTCTTATTTGTGAACAGCTGACATTCAAGATTGTAGATGTGCTTAGTAAGGCAGTAAAATAGTTTACACTTCTTAGAATACGTGCTCCCTGCTCTTCACTAAAGCAAAGCAAACGTTCAGTAAGAAGCACAAATATTAGCTTAGCCAGTAGACCCTCATTTCAGCATTTACTTGCTCCAGTTGCTAGGAACGAGCTAAGGAAAAAGCAAGGTGAAACTCTGCATCTCATTCAGGTGTCAAATTTGTCACCACTGAAAAGTACCTGATCTACCAAGACAGTTCCTCTGGTTTCCATTTTATTTGGTTGAGCTTTTTCCCATCTGGTACATGCACCGTAAAGCCCAGGAATGTAAGACTTTTGGTTCAGATGCCATAGGTCTGGTCATGAGGTAGAAGGTGGCTATTGCAGTATATGGCTGGCTTCCTTTGTTGCTAGAATAAATTATAGCCTATCTTTTGGAGGAAAAAAAAAAAAAGTTAGTATCACCAGGAAAGTGGTAAGTCGAGCAAAGTTCAGGGTGCTGAACAGCTACAGGGACAGGGCTCTGGTTTATCTGCATGAAGCAGAGCCTTTCCAGGATGTCAATAATTTGGTAGACCTATCTGAATAATACTGCACCATAATCAATGATTACTCAGCTCTGATCTTTCTCCCTTTGTCTTATGGACTGAAGTAGTATATGGGGGTTAATCTGCCTAGTGATTAATTCTTAAAATTTCCCTAGGAGTTGTCTTTTTTTTCCTTTCTCCCTAATTTCACGGGATGCCAAGCATCTGTGGCCATTAGTCCAGTAAGGGTTTGGGGTTATTTTCAGCTTATTAGGATTTTCCATGTCACCTGTGTGACTCCATTGTCCAGGATAAGTTCAGGTGTGCAGAAGAGGTGTTGATTTATCCGATAACATAAAATAACCTGGTTTGTTTAACTTCTCAAACAAAAACAGACTGTCGTTGACACAAAAAACCAGACGGTTGTTGCCTTGCCATGAGGTCAAGATTTACAACTTTCTAACTACTGGAGAGGTGAGATTCTAGGAAGGCTTTTCAGTAGTGAGGTGTAGAGGGGAAAGAGGAGGGAGGAAGAAGAAAAGGGGAAGGCAGAATATCCAACTAGTTTTGAAGAGATCCTTCTAAGCTGAGAACAAGGAGGTCTGATGCAGTATCTGAGACAGTGGGACACAAGGCCCACTGACAGGAATTTCCTTCCATCCTATGACATAAAGGTGTGGATGGATGGTCACACGTGGCTGAGCAGCTGCGTGACAGTTGAGCTGTACAAGTTGTGCAAGTGCATGCTTTTTGCTCACCTCGTTTGCTGAGTTAGTTAAACTGCCTGGACAAGACACTTGATAAAGAAAGTGTATCTGAATGAATAAAGAAGATGGTAGAAATGAAAACAGCAACATCAGAATCAATCAGAAGTTCTAGCTCCCAAGTATGTGTTGGGTATGTCTCTGCACTCCACAGCTAAGCTTTGACACAATAAACAAGTCTACAGATGTATAACTATGTGTACACACGTGCTTGATACGCCTAGGATACGCAGCAGCGCAGCAGAAAAGGAAATACCATCAACAGATCCTCAGGTCGGTATTTACATGCAGCATAACCATTGTTGGTTTTGCTTCCATGATGCAGGTGCAGGAACTGTTGGCCTAAAGGAAAACGTAAAGGCCATGGAAACATTACTACAGAGCAGCCCGAGTAAAACGTTTTCTTGAGTAAAACGAGCAAAGGAAAACATGTAGGACAACACCATCCCAGATTTGCTTCAGTACACTTTGATGCTGATGCATCTGGAAGAGCAAGTTTCCGTTTAGGCTTTGAGTTAGGAATCAGTGAATTCATCTGTCTGGCTGAACTGCAAACAGTTCAAATTTCACAGTGCAACATTTTTGAATGGCAGCAGGGAAAAATTTAATTTATTATATTGGCTAATGGCAGATTCTTTTTTGAAAAGCAATGAATATTTGCACAACAAGTTCCTTAAAGCGATGAAGCAACCTTCAGTGCTCCAAAAAACAGGCAAGGGGAGGAAAAAAAGTGTAATACGCCCCTAGTAATAAAACAAGAGTTCCTTTGAAATTGTGTTTAGTAGTTAGTCAGAAAGTTTCTCAGAGTAATCATTTATTCATACTTTTTTCTCTGCCCTGTGGGCAAACAGTTTATCAAAAGTGGTCCATGAGATGTTTATTGACATAGGTCTGTGCTTAGCAAGCCCTTGTGCGTGCTAAGCATTGTTATGGCAGAAATCAGCAGATGATGGGGTTTAGTGTAAGTACTCAATGTCCCTCCTCCATTAAAAGTTGCACTTAGTTTTGTCACCCAGCTTCTTAGAGATGCTGTTGCAAGCTGCAAAGTAGTTTGCTTTCTCTTCTAATCTCCTGCCTAGTTTCCATACTTGAGAACAGAGTGCCAGTACGCTATTTGATATTTTTGAGAATTTAACTGTGTTGTTAAAAATTACCTTTGCTCAAGCGTTGGTATGCTAATTGTAAATAAAACCAAGCCACTAATAAAATCGTGACTCACCTAAACTGATCAATACGAAAGCAGATCTCTAAATCTCTGTTAGTGGTTAACATAGAAGAATGAGACAACAAAATTAAGGCACTTCTGTGAGGTCATGGCTCCTTATGAACAGTCATGATATCAGCATCTGAACAAAGACTATATGATTCTAATAATTTCCCTCAATTTCCTTTTAGAAAAGCTACTTAATTTGGCTTGACTCCTAGAGTTAAAGAACAGAATATAACCTTTACATATCCATGAGTCCAACACTGCACCTCTAAGTGGACTCGCTTTTAAATATACACACACACATATACACTTTTACTGACAGAAATTTGATAATCAGCCTGAGTCTATTTTTATGTTTGTTTTACAGCTGATTTGAGATTAAGAATAAGGCCGAATGAAAAAGAAACAATGGCCAATGATTAGCAAAATTTAGCCTTGTAGGAATGTCCCTACTGAAAATATAGACACTACAGCATGGCAGAATAGTCAACGCATTTGAACTCTGCCCAACCAGAGCTGTTTCAGAACATGTTACAAGGTCAGTGTTATCAGAGAGCTTCCGTCAGGGTCCAGCTGAAGTGGAAAAGGATTTCTTTTTTGGCAGTGGGAGTAGGGGAAAGAGGTGGGCAGGAGGGAGGAGATTTATCAGTAATTTTTCACAATACTTTAAAATTTTCTATAAAATATAATTTTTTTCTGTTTGAATAACGTGCCTTTTCCTCATGTCTTCTACAGTACACACTATCTGTCCAATAGAGGTGCAAAATACCTAAAGAAAATTCTGCTGGCTTAGGTCATGTTATGTATCTGGCATAAATTTCCTCTGGACAAAGCTCTTCTTTGAAGAAAGAATGGATTTATCTACTGAAAAGCTCATGATTGTAACATAAAGCCAAGATTTGATCAGTAGAAGCTTATCATATGTGGTTATTTGCTCTTTGCATACTTCTGCCTCTCATCCCATACATCTTTTCTTTTTTAACCTCAGTCTTCAATACCTGTATATCAGCTGGTTTTTTTTCAGAGATAGTCTGTGGCATAGAATAATTTCCAGCTTGTCACTGAGTCACTCTGGCACATGTTTTACAGTGCAGCCTGAACCTCTCTCACAGTTAAAGCTAAACATGTTAGTGTTGGAACGCTAAGTAATTGTTAGAAATGAAAATCAGTATCTTTAAAGTTTTCAGGGAAAGGAGAGCAGGGGAAATCCATACTACCTTGTCAGTTCAACGGAATTCAGTGGAAAAGCAGAAGCACCACACTTCTCTAAAAACTACATTCCCATTAACGTGTCCTCAACTTCCCCACTCCCCCAGTAAGTTTCAAAACTGATTGAATTTATGATATAAAATCAGTCCAAGTAGGTTCTTAGAAAATATGCTTTATAGGTAGGCAGGTTAGCCAGCAGCATTTTCCTACCCATCTCCACATGGGCTTCTCAATCATCAACTAATTTACTCTACCTACTTCTGATGCCATTCCAGGGATATTTTAAACAGAAAGATTAAACAAATGAACTTATTTTAACAAGACTTTTATTGAAAACATACACAAAGTGAACAAGTTATTTAGCTTCTAAATGTACATATTAGAGAATACTCATATTAGAGAAGAATACTTTAAGAAAAGGGGAAATACAACCGACATATGCTGCAGTTTACATTACTAAGGCATTTAGGCTTAAGAGCAAGTTATACTGTGTGTGTGTGTATCTATATACACAAACACACAAACACATACACACCGGTTATCCGATTTGAAACTGTACAGTGCTACGCAATTAGTTATTTTTTGCTTTTTCTATTTTTTCAACACTAAATAAAGCTTGTATCCAAATGGTAGAAGTTGTTCACAGAACAGCAGTTATAATCTACTCTTCAAGAGTTTGCTTACAATTACAATACTAACGATGCACAAAAAACCCCCCAGATCTTCATGGGAAAGTTCTCTCTTACCAAAATGAGGCTCAAGTAAGAAAAACACTAGTTTGCAAAGGCACCGTGGAGACAGGTTTTAATACATTAAATACAACATGAATCATTCACAATAACAAGTTTAGTGTTTCTGGGAACTTTTGTAAATACAACACAGTTGGTCACACAAAAATGTTTCTGTTGATTTGTCTTGGCAACTCAGATACATCAACAGTGTAACAGCATAACAGCTTTGTTCCCATCTGACAGAAAATAATGGCAGTTCTGCAAGGCAAACGTTAAACCTGACCGTATGTATTTATTAATTCCACAGTGTTTTGACAGATTATAGGGGATGCAACTTAAAGGATGCTGACACGCTCACTGAGGGCTTTCATTTCTGTTTCTTCTAGCCTGGTGTTTTCATTATGGTTAGCACTTTGACTGATAAGGTGTGCTGGATACTGCAATCCATGCTCTCCTGAATACTGTTCCCATCGGGAGTCATCACTTTCATGGGTGATGTAACGTTCCCCCATTTTACATTCAAGTTCCCTTAAATCTAACCAGGTTTGATAGTCCTGAAATAGAATAACAGTATTAGTTTTAAATTTCCTAAAATAAACGACATTCCCTTTTACTACCAATACTATGCAAAGTGCTATTAAGTCAGCAACCTAAAGGTCATGCATCTCTATTGCTCCAGAATGGAAACATCTTGTAATTAATAAATATGAAATCTGCCTATAGAGATAGGTTTTATCTCTAGAGGATTGCTTGATAAATTAATTAGTTTGATTAAACTCTATCATAAGCATAGTCTGGAGATGTTACAGGTTGTTTTGTAGAATGTATGGATAGTTTACAGATTTCCATAATATCTAAATGAGGCATGGCAGTAAAACAATTCTTCACACTGGACACAAGATGAATAAGGAAGAAGAAACATCTTTAAATCATACATGTGCATCCTAGTGATCTGTTTCAGATAGTCAAGACAGTTGCTCCATCTTAGTATAATGGTGCACAATATGAATTCAGCTTGGGCTAGAAAAAAATCTGCTTTTCCAAACTTAGGCAATTACTGGTGTGCTCAGAGATGTATACATTTAAACATCAAGGTACTTTGGAACTCCATGTTGACAGTCAACAGTAAGGCTGGAAACTGGTTTGGTACTCATGCTGTTTAGATCATCATGCTCTGCAGCCTCTGATCTGCCTGAAGCGTATCTCAAGTTTAATAATTACTTTTCTTATTCCCACCCAAAGCATACATGAAGCTGCAGTAATAAAGCCAATCCTAGGCCCATGCAGACTAACCTCTGCTCACGATCCTGTATCCAGTTTTTTTTTTTCTCCTTCACCTTGTCTCAACCTTAGACACAACCCTGCTCTCATAGCCAAAGCACCAGAAAGCCCCCACACTGTGAATGCATGGATGCCTTCATCCTTAGTGTCTCGCATCCCTTGGCCCACTTCTTACACAGACATCCTCTCAGAAATCACCTCTAAGTCCCACTGCCCCGCACCACTGTTCTCTTTCCTTAGCATTTCAAGGTTGGGCTTTTCTAGAAAGAGGACTCATCTCACCCATGGTGCTAGAGCTGCCGCTCTACTACCTCGCCCTAGTTCATCTCCACTCACTATCGCACAAGGGATAAAAGTGGATGTAGAGAGGTGAAGGCCTCTGTCCCATCATGTGAGACTGCCAGCAGCCTTGCTGCAGACCGTAGCCCAGATCACCTCTCCAGTCCCCAAAGGCTCAGACAAATGCATTCTGCAATGGTTGTCACAGAGAAGAGCAGTCTTGGAGGAAAAGACTAAAGAATGACAGGAAATCTGGGAGGAAGAAAGCAAGCCCAAGAGAAAAGTCCCCGGGGAAGGCGGAGGCCAGGGTGGGAGGTTGCAGCCCTTTTCCTCCCACGCCAGCAGGTCACCCTCTACTTTGAGAAACAGTTGCAGCTATAAGGTACTGGAGTAGGACTTGGCTTTCAGTGTGGGTAAAGATGCCTTTGGGACCGTGGATTACACATCTATCTGTGCCATGCCTGTGCCACCATTACTTTCCTAGAGGCACAGGTGGATCCCTTGGGAGATCCTGCAGCCTGATGTCCCGGCCTGGCCTCAGCCTGTCCCCGTCCCCAGGGAGGGGCCCAATGCCCTGGGGCCGGCCCCAGCCTGGCCTGCTCCTGGGCTGGGGGCACCGGGACCGGCCGTGGCTGTTCACTGCAGTGACTCTGGTTTAGGTCTTCAACTTGCAGTGACTTGGCTGCTGCCGGAGAAAAAAATTATCACAGGAGGAGCAGAAGACAGTGGCTGTTAGCCTCTCAAAATTCCTAACATTTCAGTTTTCAGTTGAAAATTTCAGTTAAAGGTGGCTAACGTCTCTTCCTGGAAAGCATACAACTTCACTAGTTCTTCTGATGACTGTGAAGTGAAAGCCCACTGATTAGCTTTAATAAGAAGTGAATCAGGGTAGACTCCAGGCAATGAGATAACGCAAGTCAAATGACTATAAAGGGTTTTTTTATATACATCATGTTCTCAGTGGACAAACAAGATAAAATATTTTTGTAGCGTATTTTGAAAACATGAGAGAGTTTAGTATTGGAATTTAATACTTCAGAAATTAATGAGAATCTGTAGGTAAATTGGTGAAGGAGTATGAGGTTCTCATGATCTGAAAATATCTTCAGGTTTGTAGATTTGCTTAGATTCTACTGTGCTTAAAGATGAAAATTTGTTGCATACTTAGAGCCTAAATGCATAAGAAAAAACATGGAATTGTAGCAATACCTGTAACCATGGATGGCTTAACGTTTTGTCCACACTGTAGCGCTTTCTCATTTTCACTTGCAACAAATTATTTATCAGATCAATAGCTGAAAAGAAATAATAGTAGAAAATGTCAGTTTAAATATATTTGTTTCAACTAGGACATGTAAACAGAGAGACAGACAGACATGGTAGTGGTAAGAAGGGGACAGTTATGCTTTCTTATTCCAGCTTTTCACAAACTGCAGTCAATGTTGCTGTCCTTGAAGGTACCCATGCAACCCCTCCTAATGGGATTACAACTGTTTTACTAAACAGTTGCCTGCTAGCTAGCATATCATCTACTTCTGTGTGTTCATTTGCAGGCACACAGCAAAGACTGAAGATAATCCTCATTCAGTTCCTGGCCAAGTGAAAAAAATCTCATGTAAGTGAGGAGTGCTGTATTCTTCAGGTACCACAGTAAACACAAACACACACACATATATATATATCTATACATATATATATTTTACTCTGAGACTCTCAGTATCGCTTTTATATGACTAACAGCAGCACCTTCCCAGGCACTGAGTAGCGGTTTTTGTAAGTCACAAGTCTTGCAATACTATTCTTTTGAACTGAGCATTGCTTCTACCTGCTAGTCAGCAGTCTGGTGCTTCATAAAGGTGAGAGAGGTTCTTTACAAATTTCTTAACTTCTGTGTTTTTGAAGGAGTCAATGATTCACTGAGGTTATAGGTATGTGTGCTGTGGTTCCTGAAGAGAAGAGGCCCATGAGTCAATGACCAGTCCATGGAACTGCACTGAGTGACCCATTTGGAAAAATCTCTGGGATGAGACTGCTAAGCTTTGAATGCATCTACTAAAACCATTAAAAAAAATTAAAAAATAATAAATGAGGGCATCATGTAAGGTTAAATTCTATTCTAGGTGGTGCTAAATGTTCATTATGTGTTCTGGGGGAGTTTATTGTTATAGAATAATTGACCGGCCACAAGGAATTATAATATTACTGCAACTTTCCCATTCCATCACAATATCCCTTGGCTTGTCCAAAGTATGCTGGTTTACATCTTTATTTTTTGTTTATACCATGGTGACAGGGAAAGATGATCTTGAAAGTAACACAGAAACATGGCATCACTGAGGGGAATTGGGTCTGAAATGTGAGATGGACATTGTTGCCAGCTGGGTATTGAAAGAGCTGAATAATCATCTTGTCTGTTTTAAGAGCAGGCGATGGGACAGAATTCTTTAAATTGCTACATGTCTGAGGCTGTATTTGTGCAGCAATATGGAAAAACTTTTCTTTTTCAAAAGAGGCTTCCTCGCCCCAGGCTCATTTGCCAACTAGAGCTTCCTGTGTGTTTCTGCCATGAGGCAGAGCACAATGAGCACAATGCCCACGAAAATGGGAATGTATATGGCGGCCTATCTGGATGTATGCAGTAAGTTTGACAGACAAACCTATTCTTAGCAAAAGCTGGCTATCACTAAAGTAGCCCTGACTTCCTGGTGCTGAATATTATCTTGGAAATCAAAGCAATTGTGGGAATGAGATAAAAGAAATCTCAGGGCTTCTGACAAAGAAGACATTGCCAGAGGTTCTGAGCCATGCTTTTCCTGGAGCAGATGGTCCTAATTTTATTTTTCCTGTTCTGGAAAAACAGGTGTTTAGCTACTGTCTCTTTTAGTGTAAAGTACAGTTCATGCTAAACTTTCTAACTCATGCTTATTTTGTTCCCTCTCAAAATGTCTGTGAAGTGGATGTGGGATCAGACAGCCAGTGGATAGCCAATAGGACCACTACTGATAGATGGTAGCATTCTGAAAACTCATTTGTTTTCCAAAATAGTGGGGTTAATCTTTTTCCTCTTTATTGGTAAGAGAAGTTCTCAAGTTCCAAGCCATGAGGAAGAGCCAGGAAAATCAAGTCATATGGCACGGTTCAGTTATATCGTGACTTCTGATATAACTTGGGAAAAAGTAGTGGACATTGTTTTTATCTGATGCTTGGAGGAGGAGAACATAGTCCTTACCCACTGTGGTAAATCTGGGCACTGGCAAATATCAGCATGTTCTGCAACACTGTCACCTTACCCTTAAATTCAGCAGAATTACAATAAGACTTCAGTCTGTCTTTTGATAAATAGGCCAGTGCTGAATGTGAATTTAATAGGGTTCCCATTTGTTTATTATCTTCAGAGGTATTCAGGTGTATATGATCTTCAGAGATAATTTTTCATCATTTACTATGAATCTCAGTTTGGCAAATAGGTCAAGAGCTTGATGAAAGAGTTGATTGTCCTGGGAATTGATTTCAATCAGCCAACTGTTGAGATGTAAGTGCATGTTTCCCCAGATGTGCTTCTAAAACTGTCAAGTACCTACTGAATATTCTTCCTGCCATGGAGCATTGATAATGTCTCTACTATGTATCTTCTGTCCAACCCACTGGAAGCAGATATGACTGTGAGCCTTACAAGTGATGAAATTATACATAGCTATTCAGCCTCCCTCAAGTTACAGCAGGATGAAGACCCCTTTACCCTTTTTTTCCCCTTCAGGACATGACATACTACACGTAATAACATAATTCTTTGTATTCTTGGGGAAAATTGCCAATGGCTTGTTGAACAGACCAGAATGGCATTGGTCTAGGAACAGTCACAAGAGAAGGTACACAAAGAAGGATAGGGAAGGAAACTAAGACAAAAGTGAAAAGGCAGCTTCACTAGATGGTTAAGATTGTCAGTACTGAGCAATCATTTGTTCTCCAGAACAGTTTACACAGATAGTCCACTTGTTTCACCACTGGAATATCGCTGTCTCTGTAACAAGTTTTGGTGTTCATTTTTAGTTCTTTATCTAGGGTTCTTTTTGCCAGGAGAGTTTCGAATATCACTTGCCTCTTAGCAATAAATAAGCACAAATGCAACATGACTATTATGAAGATTTAGGGCCCAAACTATCTGATACAATTCCATTTGCTTTAATACTCAAAGTTTTCAAATGTAGGTAAAGAGAGAGATCAGACATGAGTTTCAACAGCAAAAAGCATTTGCTATTTTTTACCAGGAAAACATGCAATCCAAGAAAATCCACTTCTCAAGCATAAGAGTTCTGAGCATCAGAAGTCAAGATGTAAAGGATACGTACAGGCAAGGCAACAAAAGGACAGTGGTATGTAAAGGAAAGCAGAAGCTAGGGAGTTCAACACAAACAGACTGAGTGCTGGAACTGAAAAATTAAAGGATTTCCTCAGGGATCTGGAATAGTTTGTTAATGATAAAAATGGAGATAAAATTGGAAGGAATTAACATTTAGTTTAGACATACAACTCAAATATGGTTCAGGGGACCAAACTGGGGCACCAATTGTTAGGAAATTAAATTTTCTTCTAGGAAGATAAAGCAGTTTTGAGGAGAGGGTAGCAAATACACTGTATTTTAAAGTAAATTTTATGAATTTTCACTAGAGACTGATTATTTTTTTTTAAATCAGGTTTTAAAGTAATCCTTGCCAGACATTTTAAGAGCTTTATAAAGTTTGACAATATTCTTCTGTAAAATCAATAATTCAATAAATGCAGAGCGTTAAGAAAGACCACCTATCGTCTGCACATCATCTATGGGAATCCAACAGGTTATCACCAAGGAAGTAACCTAAATGAAAGTTCTGAAAGGATTATGGTACTGCTTTTTCTAACACTTTTATGGGCTCCTGTTTACTTCCCACGATTTAAGGATAGCATAAGCAGCCAGCTGAGGGTTTATCAAGTTCCAGCAGCTGGAGACTTTCTTAAAGGGGATAAACCAGCCAACTACTCCACTAGCATGACTACTGGTCATTTAGATAGGTGCTCATTCAGCAGAATCCCCAATGGGAAGATTCAAATACAACTTCAAAAAGCTGTATGTCCCCTCAATTTTAGGAAAGATTGCTCTTTAGTTGCACTTTACTGGAAAGAACCTCCAGAGTCAGGACGTTCATGTTTCTGAACTACTTATGGCAATTTATTAGTATGGCGAATAATTAATTGTAGTAGAGACACAGTAACAATTTTCACTCTAAGTATCAAATTAATTAGGATGTGACCCACAAATTAACACACAAGTTTACAAAATACCTGAAAAACCTACTATGAAACTACCATTCATTTAGTTCTACCATACAAGCTTCAGCTTTTCGTATAAGTCATAAAAAATAAATCACCTTAAGAATATCAAGAAAAGCAGTCCTAAATTAACACTAAATTTATACTTGGTCCAGAATTTTTAAAGTACACCCATAATATTAACTACTTTCACAGCCATCACTTGTAAAAATTTAAGCTGATGCCATTAATATAAAACTTAAGACGTCCTAGGCCCTGGATTTTTCTGAGTATAGCTCTGTTGATTAGTGGTATAATGCTTTCATACATATAAACCCCTTCCCTACTGCTGGTCAATACAGCTTTGTTGACAAATGCTCTAGTGTACATGCAGTTATTTTGGCAAAAAATAACCTTCAGCTAGCAAAGCTTATTATTTTCAGAGGCATGGATTCAGCTGTACTATCAAAAGAAATCCTTGGCAATTATAAGCTGCACCTCTACAAGGAAGGTTTTCTAATACTAATCTATCCTAGCAAACATGTGTAAGTAGAGCCAAGACCTTAGTTTAAACAGCTAGTTAAACATTTGCTGAGGTAGAGAGCATCTTTGAGCTGTAACATGCATTTGACCTTCTCGTACTTAATGCTCACTCATGTGACTTTCTCATTAATGTGTGAAACAGAGTTTCTATTCACATTATGGTGAAACAAGTCTAAATAAATACTGGCTTGAAGGCAGCTGAAATTTATTTCTGACTCAAAAGCGGTGTAACAGGCACACCATGATCAAATTTAATTCATGGAAGAAGTTGCATTGCTTCTTCCCAAATTATTTAATAATATGAAGTAATGTGAAGCACCTGATCAACAGTGTGCACATCACATAGCTCTCATCAGGCTAGTAGTAATAGCTGTGTTGGTAGCTGATGAAAAAAGAATTATGAATACAATGATTTATTAAAATTCCATAACAGAATGAAACGCACCATGAATAATTCAAAGCTTGACATAGCACATTTTAGGACCATGCAGTTCAAAAGACCAGACACCACAGTGAAGACACACTAGGTAAAATACACTAACAAGCAGGCACAAAATCCTCCAGGGAGTTCTGTCTTTATATTTAGCAGTATTTATTTTTTGTAACCTGTAGCTAAGTCAAAATAAATCTTTTAAGATGATGCAAATTTGGTGGATTGGGAGGTCAAAGTTGGAAATGAACAGTAATGCTGTTGAAAATAGGGTCTGTGTTCGACAGATGTGAAATTTAAAGCTATAAAATAGGAAATAATTCTGCAAGTAGATTCCTCTGTATGAATATCTAGCAAAATTCCACAATGAAGTCTGAATTAAGGTCAAATTGTCATACAGCAATTCAGTGAATTTGGAAAGTTAAGCTGGCTTGACAAACATTGAAGACAGAACAGAAATAGCAGATTTGGCGATGGAATGTTGAATCGCTGTGACAAAACCTGGTTTTCTACAAGATATCCAAAGTTTACCACAGTAAATACATCTCCATGGTAATGTCTTACAATTCTATTTAGACATACAAACACAAACTCTGTTTTTGGGAAGTATTCTTTCAAAAGAAAGAAGCTATTGGAAAAAGGTGGGAAAATGCAACTGCTTAGTAGGGTGGAAATCAGAATTCTCTATGGAGGAATCTGTGAGACTGTGTGTGTACACATACAATCTCTGACAAACCTTAAAATGTAAAGCAATTGAGTTTGGTGAAGTTAGAGAAGGGATTTTGTGCATGAGGACTAAGATTTGGGAACTGATGCTCGCAGAAATGTTCTGAATGGATAATTAGTTGGAAAAAAATACATTTCTGAGAGCTACAAAAATTGAAAGGTCCTAATTTTTATAGGTTAAATTTTAAGGGGGAAGAGGACAGATAAAGCATTACACAAAAAAGCTAGAATTTCTCAGCAGGAAGAATTGATGAGATTAACCCAGATGTTATGACATCAGACAGACACATTATGGAGAGAAGAGAGTCATAGTCAATGACTAGACCACATTCCTGAGTGGGAGAGAAGACAGAACTGCTGATAGTGGCTGAAAGACATTAAACACTCAAAAATGTTATCCTCAAATGGGTTGTGCCTTCTTCCTTGGCTTGTGACTGTATTTTTTTTATTTTAAAAATTGCTAGAAAGTGCTATAGAAAAAGCAATTCTCAAGAAAATAAACATGCTATTGTGTTCCTGACACACTTTTCCTCCAAAATACAATTTCTTTCCATATGTTTTTGCTCTGAACCTGCTAGACTTTAAGTGTATTATTTATATAATCGTGCAGTTTAAACTGTTATGGGTCATATGTTTTTACAAATCTATTGCCTCAGCAGTGCAGTTTAGAATTTTAAAAGCCAATTGAATTTTACCTTAAGACCAATAATTGAATAAAGAACACAGAATGTGAACATTTAGGCTACTTTACCACTGGTGTGGCTTTTCCAGACATAATGTTTAGGTATGACCTATCTCATTATTTTTCTTCCTTTTAGAGTTTTGCTACCCTCCGCATTCCAGCTCCCAAATTAACATGCTGTTGCTTGGCAATATCAGAAAAAGCATCTACTGAGCACTAAAAACAAAGAGATGATAAACACAGAACCATTCACTCTAATTTGTGCACTATCCATTTAAATGAGAAGAAATATGTGGTTTTGCTAAAAAGTAAAATATCTGAGCTTTTAATTCCTCTCTGATTACAATATAAATAGAAGTAAACATGGCAATAACTAAGTTCAGCTATTCCTAAACTTTTTACATGAGTAATGGTCTGAAAAGAGCACTGAAATAACTACAGTTGCAATAAGTTTAACATCCACTTTGGCTCCCTGGGCCACAGTAATAGTCATAAGCAAGAAACAAGAGGTTTGAGCGTTGTTCTGCTTTCCTCAGTGTCGATTTTTGCAACAGGCATGCAGAAATTCCTAACACTGCTTTCATTAGCCATTCTGTGACAAATTATATGCCCTTTAATAAAATTGTTGTTGCACAGACACTGGCAATACACTTGGTTGATGATCACTTCCCTTAATCTAAACTGAAAATTGCATAACAAGGTAAAAAGCCCACAACTTTAGAAACATTTACAGTTCCACTAAAAGTACATACACAGAATTTCAAGCAAACGAGTTCCTGCAGTTTAAGCAGCAGCTAGCTCAGGTATAACAGCTGCATGTGTTTGTAATCCCAACCTGGTACAGTAGTGAAGTAACCTCCCCCCCTCCCCAATCTATTGTTCTAGGTTGTCTGTCTTATCTCCCATCACTTGCTTTGTATATCAAGCAGGATTGTTCATACAGACAGCAACAGGTCTGAACAAACATTTATTTCTTTTTCTTTTTTTAATCTTAAATTGATATGTAATTCCTTCCACTACTTCTCACTGTTCTATAAGTGTTTCTAGGATTATCATATTATGAACATTCACAGCAACCAGTAGTGACACACTTCAGCAGCAAAAAAACAGAAGAAAGTCAATGCAAATTGCATTTTATATGGTCAGAGAACCTGAGCATTTTTATTGGCATGCATAAATCAGAGTTAATACTAATCCTCTTAGATGTTAGCCTAGCTCTTCTAAGTTGACTGAATTCTCAGTTTCTGCCTGCTGTTACTGAGATATGTAATATAGTCTCTGGATGAAGGTACCACTTTTAAATTCTAGCTGTAATGTACAATTTATAGAGTCCATTGTTAAAGAGTGCTTGGGCCCAGCACTGTCTTTTGGACATATGAGAAGAAAGCAGTAAAGTAATGGAGAAAGAAAGAAGAATGTTTACATTAGTTTTACTTATGGTAACTTTTTGACAAATGGCTCCTATTTTTCAAATTCACACAGCGGAACAATTTTAAAAGATCTTTCTTATCTGCATTAAAGATAATATTTATTTTGCATTTATTTTATCTGCAACAATGATACTTGCCTAATCAATTTTGGTTTCCATTTTTTAATGCTATAGCAGTGCAGCAAAATTTTGGTTGCAGGCTTCTGTGAAGACTGTGGTTGTTTATTATGTGTTAGAGTTCTCTTAAATATTTGCACACATTTTTAAATGTCAATAATTAAATTGGACTAACTGCTGGATCTTCAACATTTTTTCCTTCTTACAAGTAAAAACTACTTATAAATAATTTTCTTTTAATTTTAAAACAAAGAATAATGCTTCTTGCAAGCAAATACCTGTGTAGATACTTCAAGACAGCAATTTCAGTCATACCAGCTCGAAAGAAATAGCCTGATCAATGTTTATTTACAAAGATCTTTCTGGATTCTGCAGCAGCATCACATTCCACACTGCTATATAACTCCTTTACAAGCTTGAGTGGAAGAACTAGTTGATGATAATTACTGCCCTCTTGGGAGAATTACTGCTGTAATACAAATTCCAGGAAATAGAAATCAAGTGTGCCTTTAGAACTAATCTATTGTGGATCTTTTTATATGAAAATTTAAAAAATTAAAAAAATAATCATAGTAATTTATCTTAAAATTTCTGTTGAAAAATGTTTAATGATTAAGAAAAATTGGCAAAAAGAATAATGGAAAAGATATGGCAGGCAAATATCCAATTCATTAGCTTAACCTGTTTGGGAAGCTGCAAGAGCCTATGACAAGCTAAAGGAAGATTTTCAAGTGCACAAACCTGACCTGTTGGGATTGAAACTAATTCTCTGTCTGAATTTTGTAGATTTACAGCACTTTGTGCAGAGAAATTTATGAGCCCCAGTGTATTTTAGCTTGAAATGAGCTTCATGTTACCATAGTTTACATTTAAATGCACGTACCTTTTCAAATTGTTCTTATGTGCAATGTTGAGTAAGCAACTTCATAAAATCTTTAAAAATCATCTGTGTTTCCCCCCAAATGCTTCAACCACTTGTAGCATCAATTATCACGGCACTGTTCAGAATTGTAATCCAGATCAAATGTGTTAGGACACCAGGTACAGATTTGTATTTTAACCATGCTATACGGTCATAAGTAACAGAAATTGGATGGAGCCAGCAGGTGCACAGGGCCCATGTACCTCCCCTCTTGTGACCTGTGCAGGAGTGTGGACCGGAGTAGCTGACATGAGAAAACCATTCCTTTATTTCCCCTACATAATCTGGAGTTTGAGTTCAATTTTGAGCTCTAAAAATCAGCATTATCAAGTAATACTTGGACAGAGATCTATACTCCAACATCCTGTGTTAAACTTAATGGATCTTTTTGAACTTTTTTTCAGATTTTTGTTTAGCACAACAGAGTGGCTCATCAGCTAGCAATTCAAAATACATAATGAAATCACAATGTATAAGCAGATTTTAACTTAGTAATTTGTTCAAGTGTGTTCTTTCCCTCCATTCTGTATGTTTGCAGCCTGATATCCATTAACTCTTAATGAAGGCTGTGATTCTATAAAAGAAGAGATAGCATCCCAGTAGGTGAGTTTTCTGTAGGTGCTCTACTGAATCTTCACCTCTGACTGTAGAAATTGATCTTCTGTCTATCACAGTAGAAACTTGTAAGAGACAATTTCTTGCAGCCTCTTCTGTGTTGATTGCTGTTTGCTTATCTCTAGCGCCAGATGAAGCATTGCTGCCAACAGATTCTGTCAGCTTACATATCAGAAGTGTGTGGAGGTTCAGGGGGACTTCAGTGTGTAATTGTGCAGATTTATAGCCCCCTCCCCCCAACAGATCTCATCAAACTTCATCTGCCACTGAGGTAAAACAACAGACAATGCACTCAAAGCATTTTTCAGCTGAGAATCTCACATGGCCATAATATATACTATAGCAAGCAGTAGGCACACTTCTCTAAGCTACATTTAACATGTCAGTTAAACACGTCACCTGAAACCCAGAAAAAAAGTACTGTAAATAATGGAAATTGTAAATGCTAGTATTTTAATTCAATTTGTTACATATTTCAATTCAGAAAAAAAGATAAGAATCTGATGTTTATAAATATGTTTCCTTTGCTTTAAGACTTATGAAGCAATCTTGCAAAAAGCTAAGGACATAAAGATAATGATTAAAAACCCCCAAACCCCAAAGAAAAATCAAGCTGCCTGAAAATGCTTGTTATGTGCAAGAAAATGTTAGTGAAACCAGAACTGATATTTTTGTTAAATGCCCTACTTAGTTTTGTTTAGAATTCATTTACCTTCATTAAAGATGTTCATACTTAATTATTCACGTTGTTCTTTTACTAGCAAAAGTCTTTGATGCCATAGACCAGAACTCTAGTTTCAAAAGTCTCATTGGTTATCTCCAAGCCTTCCCCCCCTGCAGAAAGTCTCTTCTATGACACATTCTCACACTGTTCTTGAAACCTCATCTGCTTGGAATTGTTCAGTCTTTTTTACCTTCTCCACAGAAAGACTGTCAGGGTACAGCATCCTACTGAATGGAAACTAAATTACTGTCACAAGTAGAACGAGAAAAAGGCTGCAGAAGCACTAGAGCTGAAAGAAGAGGTACAGAAGTAAATATAAGCAACACCAGTTCCAGCAGCTGAGGTTCTCCAGAAGATTCTGCAGCAACCCAATCTGTAGGTGGCTATGTGCCTCCTTCAACACCTCCTGGAGAGATCTCATGCTAGAGGATTATGCCATATGCAGTCTATACATGCTCTGCAGGAAATGTCTAAAGCAGCTGATAGCAAAAAACAGAGACATTACATTATGGTACATTATGGTACCTTGAAATTTCAAATCTTTTTTGTTTCACCGGTATGTACAGGGGAAAAAAAAATATAAAAGCAAAATACAACTACTCTTTTTTAGCATTTATATAAAAACAGCTGCAAACAGATATTACCTTCATGAGAAATTTCTTTCCATGGATTAGGTGGATACATGAAAGCGGCATTCTGGATTTGGTCATGTATGTCTTCATCTTCATTGAATGGAAAGGTACCACTGAGGCTTACATAAATGATGACACCCACAGACCACATATCCAGAGATCTGTTATAGCCTTTGTTCCTCAGCACTTCTGGAGCAAGGTAGGCTGGTGTTCCTACAACTGAACGCCTAAATGATTTCTCTCCAATGATTCGGGCAAAGCCAAAATCACAAAGTTTTACCTGTTTCAAGAAAAATGCGATAGTAAGGCAGAAGTTATTTTTATTATCAAATACATAGTTGAGGAACTTTTATCATGGTTTAGTTGCAAGATGCATCTCTATTGTTCCTTCAAGGACACTTTTTTTAAAGTCCTCTTTGAGAGGAATACCCTTAATCCACCGAGACATTAGACCAGTCCATTGCATCTCCTCTATTCCTTCATTCCATGAATAAACCACAGTAAAATCAGTAACAGGACAACTTAGAATAAAATAAATACAGTTTTAGATGGGCCTAACAGCTCAGGCTCCTGGTGAAAGTAGTAATATAAAGTAATACTTATTCATTCATAGCATAAGAACATGGCAATCAGTAAAATTGTTTTACCTATGGCTTTTTCCTAAATGAAGCAAGTTGATAAAACTTAGTTCTTGGACTTCTACTTTTACTGTATTGCGGACCCTGCCTCTCTGCAAACCTTGTCTGATTTCTTCAGAGGGACAGATTTAGCTGCTTAAAAATTCTCACTTAATGCCTCAGTATGGATCCTTCCTTTGCAATTATTAATATTGGTATTATTTACAAATTATCAATAGTGCTCCCTTGTGAATATGGGCAGCTGGAGGAGATTATAGATGAACTCTGCAGACCAAAGGTAACAGGAGCTAATACAAATACCTTTTAATGAGAAATAAAACAATGAGCCAGAAAGTGTATTTAAATATTCTGCAATCTACCTGGCATTTAAATTCATAAAATTAAAGAAGCAGCTCTTGTTCTTCATGAGCTCTATCCCAACTTTCAGAAAAATAACTGTCTTTCCAGTGACTGCCTGCAAATCATCACTTATCTAGACTGAATCAGCCAGATAAGTAATTTGTGTTGTAATGGTGAGCAAATTAGAAACAATTGCACAATTAGTTATGTCACACTTGAAAATCTAGTTGAATATTTTAGGGAAATGACAAAAGGCAAGGATTTTCAAACGTGTCTTCTTTGGAAAGTTTTTTGAATAAGTGATCAGTTTTTTCATATCTAAAAATTCTGTGTAGTTCCTGGAGGAGATACAGACAGGTCATTAATCACTTTTTTGTTTGTTCATAAAATAATCATTGCTATCAGTTACTAATTTGAACAATTTATCTTAAGAAAGGGCATTTTCTACTTGCCTGTGGGAAAGGATCAGCTGATGCCAATAACACATTTTCTGGTTTGAGGTCACAATGAACAATATTTTTGAAATGAAGATGTCTTAAAGCAACAAGGATCTGAGAAGAAACAAATCAGAAAGAAATTAAGTTTTAAATGTCATACTTGTTTTTGTTTTATATTGTTCAGACAATATCAGTGATCAGAGAAGGAAGGACTGGTGTAGAGAGAAAGAGTCCAACAAGAATGTACCTTTTACAAGAATGTCTATGATGGAAAAAAAAGCAAAAACGTCATCTATTATTTACTGTGCCTCAAATTTTCTTGATGTTTCACTGTACGGAATAGGATTCTTTCCTCTCCAAAGACTTTATATTCTAAACATTTTTTTAAAAACTAGGTTCTAAGTACTTATTTACTTTTTTTGTGTGAAATCGTTGGATGCAGAAACATTTGCAAAATGACCTTTGAGATCTAAATTCACCCCAAAAATTTCACAGAAATACTAAGTGATTCAATTTAAGCATTTTCTTGAGGAAAGAATGCATAAGGAGCATTGCATGTATTTTTATTCTGACATACACACAAGAACATGGCAACAGAGTGCAACAGATAACCATCCTGTTCCTGGGGCTTTAACTCCATTCCTTGTGTCTGGTCAGGGGCTGGCAGCATTTCCCACTACATTAGAGCAGGGAATGGTGAAGAATCTGAATGAACCTGGGAAGGCAAGAAACCAAATTCTGAAGCTGGTGGCAATTTTGCCCATGAAAGCCTGAAAAATGCTACGTTCTACCCCAATGTTCTGGTGTCAGCTGGGAAGAGTTAACTTTCTCCCTAGTAGCTGGTATAGTGCTATGTTTTGAGTTCAGTATGAGAAGAATGTTGATAACACACTGATGTTTTCAGTTGTTGCTAAGTAGTGTTTAGTCTAAAGTCAAGGATTTTTTCAGCTTCTTATGCCCAGCCAACAAGGAGGCTGGAGGGGCACAAGAAGTTGAGAGGGGACACAGCCAGGACAGCTGACCCAAACTGGCCAGTGGGGTATTCCATACCATGGGACGTCATGTCCAGTATATAAACTGGGGTGGGGGGTGGGGCTGGGGGAATCACCACTCAGGGACTAAACTGGGCATCGGTCAGCGGGTGGTGAGCAATTGCATTGTACATCACTTGTATATTACAATCCTTTTATTATTATTATTGTCATTTTATTATTATTGTTGTTATTATTATTATAATCATCATATTCTTCCTTTCTGTCCAGTTAAACCGTCTTTATCATCATCATCATTATTACTTTCTTCCTTTCTGTCCTACTAAACTATGTATCTCAACCCACTTTTTACTTTTTTCCCCTGATTCTCTCCCCCATCCCACTGAGTGGGGGGGAAGTGAGTGAGCATCTGCGTGGTGCCTAGTTGCTGGCTGGGGTTAAACCATGACACCCAAATAATAAACTTCCACCGTAACACTGTTGTTCCTGCTCCTTTCTTTTTCCTGACTGCCGAAACACAGGCTGCCCTGACTCTGAGGTGGCTCTCCACTCAACAGTGTATCTAAAATTAAACCAGTGTTTGGGCAGCCAAGAATCAATACAATAATATGACAACAGGAAGAACAAGAAGAATCCCAGATCACATTGTTAACAGAAGTCATATAGGAAAACAGACTCGTTTAATCAGAGGTAGTGCCAAGATCCAATTTCAGCACAGAAAATATGCACAAAAGTGCCTATGACGAACTGCAATGGTTAGGTATGGGGCTGTTGAAGAGGCTTAAATTTCTTTGTGTAGGTCTTCAACAGTTTGCTGTTAGTACTTCGCATCCCCTTCTTGTGCTTAATCCTTCAAGCATATGAGAAACTGTAGTTTGACAGCCCTTCCATCCAGTAGCCAGACAGCTGTACAAGTGTCTAGTTCTAGGGCCTCTTCATGGTTTCCTACCTATCAGATAATGTACACAAAGCTGTCTTACCATCCCTGATATTACAATTCAGGCTTTCGTAAATCAGGCAAGTAAATTATGCCAAAAGCAAAACGTAAGAAACAGTGATAATAATTGACCTCAAAACTCCTTCTAGGTCTATAATTAATTTCTTACCTGAGTAATTAAAAACTTTGTTATTCTCTCTGGCAATCTGCCCTTTTCACTTGATAAGATCATCTCCAGCATGTCTCCATGGAGTTTTTCCATAACAACAAACACTCTTTCTGGCGTCTCAAACATACACTCCAGATTCACAACCCCAGGATGATGAAGATTCTATTAAAGATAAATACAGCACTAGATTTCCCAACATGACCAGGAGGTTTTATCATTACATAGCTAGTCTTCAGACCCCCCTAAACCAGTTTCAGTATTTCCCCTAAACATTTCAGTCTTTCATAATTTAAACCGTGTGCCTAAACTGTAGGCAAGAGGCATGAAATTTCTGGGGACAATACAAGAGAATGGATGAACTTCAAATTAGTTTAACAAACATACATTTTCCTTATCATGCCTGGTGCTTAAAACCACAGAAATTGTAATTCATAACGTGACATTGCCAATACATTTGGTCTTGGCTGTTTATGCAGATTAAGCAGCAAAAATACTAGTATTTTTTATTATTTTTGAAAAAATACTAGTGATTATAAATTAAAATAATTATCATATTATCTGGTATTTATAGAAATGTATAAATGGAGTTAATACAGTAAAAAAGGATAGAAAAATACCTGTAAAATTGCAACTTCATTACGAAGTTGACTTTCCTGTTTAGTTGGAAACCTTAGTTTGTCAATTATTTTAATGGCAACATCTCTTCCTGTTTTGCGATGTTTTCCTGCATTAATAAAACAAAAGGCCTCTATCAATTAACATGATTAATTCTGAACAGTGTTCCACTTTCACTGGGTTGTACAAATGGCCACAACCAAGTAATTTTCAGAGCAGGTTTGCAGCAAATTAAGCCACTAAGTCATTAAAAGTTTTCTGTCATTTCCCTTCTTTCTACCCTTTGACAAGAGAATTTCTCTTATTATCACCTGACAAAGCTGTTTAAACACGTAAGAAACATACACATACGAGAAAGTCAGCTCTGCATTTCAACAGTAAAGATGCAAAGTTAACTTTCTGATATATATATATATCTATATGCTTGTTCATATACCTAAGCTGTATTCTCTGCAACTGGCAGGTTGTAGGCTTAGTCCTTTGATAGTAGCTCCAGCCTAGCAAATAATGAAATAGGTGATCGCCCTTAGGCATGTGTGTGCATGTCCCAGGTTTATCAGAGAGCCACAGAGATTCTTCAGTGAGAAATTTGTTGTTAGTTCTCACTTCACACTGTCCAAACAACAGCTGTACCTAAATACACCCCCAAAAACTGCCGAAAAAAAAGGAGGAAAAAGAGAGGAAAAATTGATAAAAAAATAAGAGAGAGAAACAATTCTAACAAACTACTGAAAAACAAAGAAAAAAGCTCACAAAATCACACCAAGAAAAACAACAGGAAGAAGAATTTTTTTTTTTTCATCCATTATAGTTCTCAAAAAGTACAGTTTTCTGCCCTTCAGGGCTTTCTTTAATAGAACTTATAGAGAATATGAAGCTATTAATATACACTGACCCACTGCTGGGTAGAAAACTTCAAATTACAAAAAGACTTTGTCAACAAAAAACAGTTTCACTGTTTAAAGAATACTACTTACATAAAACAATGGGCAGCTAATTTCTGGAACAAAACATTTCAGAGTCCAAATACTTCATCATTCAAGAAATTTTCTATCTTAAGCATAATTGTACAACATACCAAAGTCTTACCTCCATAAACAATTCCAAACTGTCCTGATCCCAACACCTCATCTGGGAAGATTTGGTATACGGTGCTAATATCCTGTTTATATAAACATAACAAATACTAAGCCATGAGGTATGGAAACAAAATTCATATATAATTTGCTTTTTTCTAGTGGGAATTAGCATACATTTACTATAGTACATTTCAAAATATATTATCTGCCAAAAACATTCACGCAGATTTTCTTAAAAGCCATGTTAACTGCAATTGCTGTAAAAGCTGCTGAATCTTTGATAGGTTTCAACCACTGCCATCTTCCAGGCAAGTAGCCCCCAGCACACAGTATTATACTTAAACTTTGTGAAACCTGAAGACAAAAGTTCATATGGAATAAAGAGGGTCTTGCAAGCAACATTCTACCCAGAAGTCCCAGGATCCCAGATCTAGGAATGACTGCTGGGTTTCATGAAGAGGAAGACATTACGAATTTAAAATTTTCTTGAAAAAGTTCCTATGTCAACTCATGTCAGCCATGGAAATCCAAGTGGTTTCTTAGTTTATAGAAAGCTTTGTGAGTATCAGCAGTTCTGGGTTTTGGCATTTTGTGTTTGTCCACTGAGAGATGTAAAATGTTCCGTCCATGCCAGAGAGGCAGTCTCACGTCTCACTACTACTTAGTGCCTAAACACAGGCTAAAGCACAAGCTGTTGAAAGATTCATTTGGGAGACCCAAACAAACCTCAAATCTTGGAGCTCAGTTTCATTTTCCTGATATTTAACCAGCAGCATATATGACTAAGAGTAAAAGAACACCAAGGAGTTGATAATAAAGGCTGTCTTGCTATTTCTTAGGAAACAAATGGACACATCCCTAGCAGGCAACCTTCTTCTGGCAAATACCAGAGCTGCCCCAAAGCTTTACTTGGCTGCAGGGAGTCCTGTTTACTTCCCCTGCCCACGCGACAGAAAATCAGCAGTGTGACTGTTTACCTTGACTGCATGTCCTGTGTCTAACAGTCCTAGTGTAAAAGAAACTCAGAATTCTTTACATATGTGTAACAACATATGTAACTCTTCCTTTGGATAGAGTTTCATCTTCATACAACAGAGAATATCTGATCTCTCAGTGATGACAGGAAATAGTATATCTATCAAGGCTTGTGATTAGCTCTATGAAGTTCAGCTGACAAATTCCACGAACTAATAACTTCTACAGCTCGCTTGTCCTTTTGGTAATTAACATCCTGCAGGGATCCATAGTTAATTTCTGTGTTACGTGAAATTACCCATATGTAACTCTTGTGTCTTAAGAAAAGGTACCATGAAGATGACTTTTCTCAAGTTAGCAAAGCTAATTGTTTGTTAATTTCTACAAAGCAAGTGAAAAATGTCTGACGGGAACTCCTCTAACATTGCTCTTTGCAAAGCAGATCAATGACTTTGCAAGCTTAATCACAGCATGTCTAGCACCAGCATCCAAAGAACACTCACCACATTTTCTTGAACTTGGCAGTTTGACACAGAAATACTGATGGATATATCCCCTGGGGAAGAAAGTAAGATATACTTTACATTGCTGTGCTTTTAGTTCAAACATGTAGTAATAGGAAATGACATTTACATTACATCAGTATCTACTGACAGCTCTAGAAATTGGACCAATTAGGTCAGCTTGTTCATCCACCAGCCAGTATAAAATTACACCAGCCCACAAATATGTGACTTGAACAACAGTTTCGCAGTGTATGGAAAAGAAGAGAATTATAAATTTCATTATTAATTTTTTAATACTGGAATCTCATAATTCCCATTTATAAGCTTATTATTGCTTTCTTCCATTCTATTTTGGGGCTTTGTATCTCATGCAAGTAACACAACTGCAACTAGGGTAAACTTTTTATTTAGTGGATTTAATAATAATTTTTACTTATAGTGTCACCTACAATGTATTTGATGCTATTCAGATGAAGGCCAATATGCATTCAAATGGGTCTGCATACTGTTAAAAGTAACATACATTTCAATTGGCTTAAGAGACATTATTAAAACACATAATGGAAACAAAAACTTGCACTCGTGCTTTAATACAACAAACATCAGATCCAAACTGTACAAATTCAGAGCTTAGGATGATGCCACAAGCATTTTGAACTACAAACCTACTGAGGGGTTCAATAAAACATGAGAATATGTCTATTGCCCACTGCATTACAAAAAGATGTCATTTTAGGGAGGAAAGAATGGTTCTTTGGAGCACTGCTGCTTCTGTCTCCTACCCTCTGCCTAGAATCCTGTTCATGCTGACTTCATTTTCTTAGTATGGATTTCAGCCTCATCAAAGCAAGTGTCCTCTATTACAAAGCCTGTATTACACATTGAAGACGCTCACTACTAGCCATCAGCACCTCTCCCAAGTGCAGTAGGTAGCATGAGTAACTTCTGCCCCATATGGCTTATTCCCTCATCCTTTCCTTAGGAATAGACTGGTTTTGGAATGGAATGTTTCAGTTACATAGAGGCTTTTTATCATTGCCAATTTGTTTTCAAATGTATGTACTGCTTTGTGTTTACATGAAAAAAAAAATATGGAGAAAGACATGGACAAGTGTTACACTTTGAGCAGAAGACAGAAGGTTGCTATCATTCTCACTCCCCACAGGAATTTGTTCTAAAGGTCTCAGACAACCTTAATTTTCACACAAAAACCCCAAAGATAAGTATTAACTTGTAAAGAAAATTTTCAAACTTCTCAAGAGGGAAAGAAGACAGCTGTCATTCCCAGTCCAGCATTTTAGGTGATTTGTTTAGCTACACTGGGTTCAAACCAGGGGCACTAGACAACTAGCCTGATTGAAATGACACCCAGAATTTGACACTATTTTATGCAGGAACCCAGTCAAGAAAGCAAAGGACAGAGCTGATCTAATCTGATATGGGAGCTGTTGTGCCTGGAGATGTAATGCCACAGCCTGTTGTATTACTTGGTTTCCGAAGGGCTTGCGGTCTCATTAGCATTTTGCGCTGCATTAATAGCATCCAGATGTCAAGTGCTAAAGCGGCTGTATATTGCAACAAAAGGTCTAATCCAAATTGTGTAGACATACCCAAATTTGCTTTACACTGACTAGGCTGAGTACACATAGCAGAGGAAGCACAGTAGCACATGCCTAATAGTGGGGAATTGTTTGCTCTGTGCTACTTTGTTATCAGTACCTGGGCTAGATTTAAACGAGTTTTATGTTTGGTTTACATAAGCTGTCATCTTTTTAGAGAACTACCTAAAGGTATGTAAATTGGAGGCAAAAACAATATTCAGTCCTTTTGGTCCTGGGTAACATCCATGCCTTGTTGTGCTTAGAACAGCTGTGCTTCACACTTGAGCTCATTTCATCTCAGCATGAGACAATGTTTGTGGCAGTTGTACAGCCAAATGTGATGAAAGGGAGCATATCATCTACGCTGCAGTGACCTGAAGAGTGAAGAGCTGCTTCTGCAGATAGCTGGAAACATAAATTACAGTCATGATGGGAAAAATCTATCAATTCCCAACTGGAGCTCAGAAAACTTCATGCCTCTGCACAAGAAGGCTATTACTCACGTCAGCAACAGAAATGTGGATAAGATGCCTTACTAATGTAACAACTATTTGCTCACTAACAAATCTGCATTCTGTATATTAATACAGATGTCCTATTATAAACTGGAAACACACGGATGAGAAACTGCAGTGTTTAAAATAACATGCAGACAGGTGACAAGCCACGACAGAATAGCCTTTACTAGCTGTGCAATACTTTCTTTCAATGTGTGCAGCAGATTGAGCAACGCCATTTGTGATATGACTCTACTTATCTGAAATAGAGGAAATGAATAAACTTACTGTGCAGGCTGGGTCCTGACCCAGTTGATGCCCCTTTAGGGATGACGGGCATCAGAGCATGCTGTATGGCCATCTCCCACATTCGTGCCACATCAATGCCAATACCACTGGTGATAACACTGTTATTCAGTGGAACACTTGAGAGGTTTTCTATGTTTTCTCCAACATAATAGACTATATTTGCTGTGCTTATTTCAAAACAATGAGGATTGGCTCCTTGAGGCAGCAAAGTGAAAGTTTTTGCAGGTTCCAGAGACAAAATTTCAGACAATGGGATTTCCTAAAATGAAAAAAAAGTTTTACTTTCTATGTAAAGATTATCAACATATGAAACTAAAGCATGAACTTTAACTGATTTATGATATTAGCTGTTGTTTTTAACCACATGCTTCTTGTACAAACAAAAAGGTTCTTGTAACCTGAAACTCCATGACACAGAGGACTGTTGATAGTAAAATACTAAATGTTTATTTCCAAGACCAAGTAGAACTTTAATTATTTAATTAAACTTATCAAAGAGAGCAGTGGGGGGCCATCAGAAAAGAGCAGAACCATCCTTACATCAACAGAACTCCACTAGAAAATTAAACCCTGTTGACTCCTTATTTAATAAAATTTATTTGCAATAAATTATTTGCAGAATAAATCATTCAGTGTTAAGATTCCAAATCCACCGTTTACATAGGTGTAAACTTGGTTGTTTCATCTTGAATAACACTTAGGGCACATTTCACTGATGTATTTCATGAGAGGAAGCCGTATGAAAAATATACTTTCCATTATTAAAACCTATTGCAGTAATGCCTGAGGAGCTTAAATGCCTCAGGTAAAAGGATATAAGCATTAAAACAATCTTTTACAATCAAAATCACAGCATAATGTCCAAAGGACAGAATTAAAATAATACATACTATACCTAATTGTTTGGAAAGAATTTGTACTATGAATGAAAGAATGTCAGATGAGTTTCTTTGCAGAATTTGCCACTGGTACTGAATTGCCCCTGTATAAAAACCTTCCATTTCCACAACATGTATTTTACAGGTCCTTGTTAGCTGACAACTTTCTGATCTGCCTTTGTGAAGGGCAAAACACACATATGCAGCTTAAATAATTAAAACAAACATAGATCAAAGTTATAATACTAGTGTACTTTTAGTAAGTAACTATTAATTCAGCAATTTAGTCATTATATTCTGCTGGTAAAAAGAGAGACTGACAAATATTCCTTACTTTGTAATACTTGCTTCCAGTATCATTTTGAAAAAGTGTAATGCATTTGCTGTCCAGTCTCCAGTAATGTCGTTTCCTCTGCAATGAAAAACAAGGGAAAAATCTTTCTAGCATTTTCCAAGTAAATTAATGAAATGTTCATTTCTCAAAAGCATCACTTCCAAAATGTTTCGCTTAAGTTTGAAGAAATGAATTGTGAATGATAAAGATTCATTTGCTGTTACAAGATTTTTATGAGGACTTTATATTTGAGTTTAGGATTTATAGGGCCACCCTCTGTTGCTTCGGTAATAACCTAGCTCCATTCAAATTGTCCAAGTTTTTAAGATTTAAAATGTCACTTCAATGTCGGCATTACATTCAGTGCAATTTGCTACAGGTATGCTGCTAAAATAATTCAACTTTCTTTTTGTATCAGTTATAACACCTCAGCTCACTTCAGAAGGCCACATACTGAAGTCTTTATTCCTGTTTTAGCAGCTTGGAATGAAAATAACTTTTTTCTACGCTAAATCTATTTTACGAAAGTCTCAATTCACCTTGCAGTATGATAGCTAGGAGACTGCAGCTGGAAGGCAAAGCTACTTTCCAGAACCCCTAAGGTGTCAACATTATTTTTTACTTCCTTCAGAATGTCTTCATATTTGGCTTCCTATCATAATGCAACTGACGTATTCAGATTTTTTTGTGTGTTTTAACTGTCTCCTGTTTCTTACAAGCAGTGCCAGTCCTCAGTTATGACAAGAGTAAGGACTTTAGGAAACACAAATACTGCAAAAAAATGCCTTACGTGAATGACTGTAAATTATCAAAGTATTGCTAGGATTTGATTCTGTACTATCATATAGTATGTACAGTAAGACAGGTATTTTTTAACATTTCTTACCAGTGTGTCCTTGCTCGTATAGTGAACCATCCAACCCTCCTTCATTACTGTGCTACTTCTCCTTTTTGTGTGCTTCACAGATTGTACCACTCTCATTAATGGAATATTGTTGCTGGTTGAAGGGCTTAAGAATAAATCAATAAAGGCTTTTAAAAAGAAGGTAACTTTGGACAAAAAGAAAAAAAATCTTTTAAATAAGAAAATATATATATTCGATATCCACACTTATATTTATCATCACTATCAGACCTGGACTGGACCCTATTTTGTTTTGTCATTCCAAGTTATCTTGAGATTACAAAGAAAAGAAATTGTAATGCTACACCAGGAGAATGTCAGAGACCTTCTAAATGCTTACGCGCACACACACACACACTCCCCCCCCCCCCCCCCCCCAATATTCCTAAAGATGAGCTAAGAAGATGGGTAAATAACTAGGGCCTCAGCTAGGGTGTGGGAGCCATAGCTCAAGCCTGTGCTATTCATGACTCAGACCAGTACATGATCTTGAATCTCCCATAACCTAAGTAAACATCGTCCATCAGATTACTGTCCTGTGATCTTTCTTGCGTTCAAACACACAACGGTCTGATGATGGTTTGCGGAGTAGAAAATGTGCCAGCTGCCTAGCTGCACGTACCCTGGCAAGGCAGAGCAGAGAATTTGCTGGAACCTCTAAGAGAAATGTTCCTAGAGACCTAAAGTGAAGTCCCATTGCCTTGCACTCTCATTACCTTGCACTCTCATGTATGCACACTGAAACTTCCCATGACTCAGCTGACGCACAGTAAGTCGGGAAGGCATAGGAACTTGACAGTATGCCTGATAGCACCATCAGATAAAGTCTGGAATATCTAGTTGGAGAGGTGTAAGAAGCAACCAAGCCCATCTTCCCACTTTCCTTGCTGTTAGAGTTAACCATTCCTAAAGCAGATTCTGCATAATGGAACACGGACTCATAACCTGCTTCAATCCTAAACCGAAATGCTTAGCTATTTCTGGCAGAACTTTAAGTGGAGATGCTGCATCGTATGTGAAAACACAGTGCAGAGAGCTCTTTGTCCTGCTGGCAAAGCTATTAGTGCAAAAACTCCAACAAAAAAAAGGGCAGAAACTGCCCAGGAAAAGAATAATATCTTAAGTTTCTACAGTTATTTTGACTGCGGATGTCTGCAGATGGCCCTGCTTCACTGTAATGCATCCTGGAAATAAGAAACATTTTATGAATTGGCAATTTCCAATCAAAATGCAAAAGATGCACTGTTTTAAAGTTTCAGTAAGACTGTAACATACAGTTAACATCTCTTTTTTGCCTAAAAATGATCAAATGAGCCGCAGTTCCTATTTAGCTATTCTTGTCTGTACTGACAAGAGGTTTCCTTTTTTATTTGCCTTTTATAGATCACTTAAAAATAATTCATGAATATGGAGACTACCCTTAGAAATAACTGTGGGAAAGTAGTACTAGAAATACAGGGATGCCCCTCAAGTAAGTAAAACATGTACCTTGGTTATCAGTGTTTTATTAGTTATAATTGGATATTTATATTTTGAAAACCTGCAGTGCTGTCCATTTAATACAACTTGGACATTCAAAATGTTATATGACACTGATTTTGTGGCATAAGCACAGGCTTACGTTCCAATGATACAAGGTGTCTATATACAGTGTCTATGCAGATGAATATGCCAGTAGGAAAAACAGTTCACTGCTGCGGAAGGTAAAAACTGTTGAAATGGATTGCATTCTATTAGTGCAACAGGTATACATTACTAACAGAGAGCTAAAGGAAACGTGTTACGGAAACAGGCTGCTAGTAAGCAAAATAAAAGAGGAAACTGCAGGTCAAACTGGGACCTGAGAAAGAAAAATATTCTATAATTCTTCAAGGTACAGACCCCTTGCATCAAGGAAATTACAGCTAAAAGGATCTTAATTCATTTTAGGTTCCCTGACAATGAATAATGCTTACTTTCTTCCCTACTATTCTGTACAGTTCCAGCAAGTGAATAATGTTTTCTTCTCTTCAGACACTTCTGAGGTAAGTTGCACAACTCAATTCCTATTTTCCCTTCTGATTAGTCATTTCAAACCACTAATCTATTTTGTAACTTGCTTCAAACTACCACTTCACATTTGTCAAACTTTCCTTCTGTCTAACGGCATCTAAAAATGCCAACAATTAGAGCCGATTATACCATAGCCACTTACACATGTTTTTTTATTTTTATTTTTGTTCATTTCAATGACCAAGCATTGCACTACTAGTCAGGGAAAAAATGCTTGTCAAAATAAATAAGTTAAAAAAAAAAAAATAAAAAAAAAATTGTTCTCTATTGCTCATGCACAAATAGTTTCACAACATAATTTTAATAAGAGAACAGACCTGTAACAAACAGGTGCATCAGTTTTCAGCTGCTAATTCAACTTAACAATAATTTTTAAGCTTCTCTTAAATTCCTAATGCATATATTCAGTGAAGCAATCTCACTGCAGTTTCAGAACCACCACATGTCACTAGCTCTCTCCATTCTCAATGTCCATGTATATTCCCCCTTGAACCCTAGAGATGATACTTCAAAATAAATACAAAAGAAGATGGAAGGTACACTCACTCCCCACCTCACCTGATCATCCTGTTAGACTCATCATGATCCGGATCAGCATCTTGCATTTCCCCGTTGTCACTATGGCATCCTGTCATAGACATCTCAGAATCATGAGCTATAGATTCTTCCATGTCATCTATAAAACTGCTGTTTCTTTCACTGTCATTGTCGTCACTCCCTTCTTCCATGACCACATCTGATTCAGCCCCAGGACTAAGAAGATCTGGAATATAATTTCTGAAGTTATTATCTGAAAACATACAATACTCCTGTCGCAACATCCTGACACATTTTGAGCTTCAGAAAAACTCAGGTTCTCTTTGGAACTCCATCGCTTGGGTCTATCTCAACTCAGTACTCTTTGTAGGTGAAGTGTGGTTTTTAACCAGTCATCTAGAAAATCATTACAGAAAACTGGAAGTGCATCAAACCAAAATATTTTCAGAAATACAAGTATCTATTAAAAAAAATGCCAAAGTCAAAGCAGATTTTTCTTATCCATGGACTTCTATCAAACATTCTATACTCATGAGCTTTATTTCTGAGATCTTCTGGCAGATTTTCTATACAGCGTGAACATTGTGTACTGACTTGATGGCTGTTGGCAGGCTACAGCTGCAAACTGAAGCTAGAAGAACAGTAATTTCAAAACTAGGAATTTTGTAATATGATGATGACATGATGATGAACTACTGAAATAAATCCCAAGACAATTACTTATAATGTGAACTATATTTTTTCGAAAAAAGATATTTCCTTTGCAGCAGTGTTCTCTGTGAAGACTGCACAGTAATCCATGCTATTGAAATAATGCTCCTGCCTTTAGAAAATAAATATTAAATAAATATCAAAAAGTCTTATGTGAGATAGCATAGAAAAAATACAAAGACTTAGGATTTAACTTATTTGACTATGGCATAGTATTAATAGTACCTTCCAGCTTATATTTAAATTATGTTAAACTTTCCAATTTCAAGATTAGATATGCCTAAACAAGCTCAAAGTAAGAAATAACTTTTTATTGTATTGCTGCTTGTGAATGGATTTATCTGGAAGACAGAAAGGAAGAGAAAAATTTAAACTTATTTACCTAAGGACTTACATTACAAAAACAAACAAACCAAGTCTCCCCCCTTGCCCCACCCACAAAAAAAACCCAAAACAAAAACAAAAAACTGGGGGCATTTTGTTGAAACTCAATCTGCTGCTATACAGGCTGTGATCTAACATGTCAAAATCATCAGTCCCGTTAGATAGTAAAGACAGCATTAGTTTTTCTGGGATGTTTGCAGTGTTTCAGAAATTTGAAATAAGGGTAAAATCACATGGAAGACACCAAATATTCTCACCAAGAAACTTTTGCCTAATTGTGTGGAGGAAGGTTCCTGACAGTCAATGTAGATGATGCCCCAAAAGAAAAAGCACACTGAACTGGCTGACAGCAGAATGTTTTAAATTGATGGCATTTCACTCAAATTGGAAGTGCACAGCTGAAAAGTTTCTTTCCACGTACAGTAGTCTTAAAATATTTGGATATAAGCTACTGATGTGTGATTAAGAGACACATTATACTTCATCTCTGGCAGAAACAGTCATCCAGTCATGAATGACACTTTACAGTGCAAGGCTCTCTCTTTGCTATTCCTACAACACTTTTCTAATATCTATTTTTAATAAACCCACAATCAGTTAAAAATAACCTCCTACATTTAGTATATAATGTGTTTATTAATGAGACCATACTCGGAATTCTACTGCTTCAGCTCTTCCTTCACTTACTATTTTGGGGAAGATGTATCACACAGCAGATGGACAGAGTGACAGATACTGTATTTTATTTATTAAGTTTGAAAATAATGTGAACCAAATTACTGTAAAAATAGAAAGGAGGTACCAGAATGAAATTGCCTTTGATAATCCTAAGGACTCCATATAAGTCATTTAGTGGACACAATTAAGAGTTCTACTTTGATGCTATGGATACCATACTATGGATATTATTTGGTGGGGAAAAACCAAATTCTATAAATTTTAAGATGGAGAGCTTCAAGCAGTACACTTGGAGTAAGCTTGGAGTACGTGTTCTCACCCCAAGTGGCTTTGCACAAGCTTTCCTCACTCAGCTCCTCCTCAGACAAACCATCACTTCCCACGAGCCCGGCATCAGATTCAAATGTAGGAGGCAAGTCAACAAAAGTAGCGTGCTGCTTGTGGAGCAAAGGCGGGGAAGGGGCACAGAGGGTGTGTTGGAGGGATGAAATACAGCTGCCTCAGATGGAAAGAGGGAACTTCAAGGTGTGATTCAGAAACAAATGTAAATTTTGTTCATTTAGTCCAGCTGTCCAGAAACAAGGCTTGCCTTCCTCTCTCCTCTTTAGCCATTTTCATCAATCCCGTTTTGCACTCCTCTCTAAAACTGCACCTACGCAGGAAAAATTTTATGATTTATGAGCAGATTTAGTTACTTCCTCTGACTGCAAATCACAGGGATTACCATTATCAATGGAACTAACATATCGTGGTGTATGTTTAGCTCTCTGATTTAAAAATCAAGCCATAAACTTCCATAAGCATTATTACTTGCACTCCTGAAGAAATAGTTATGTTAGGGGATGGTTAAGGGTTAAGTGAGGTATAAATGTTATAAAGATTAAAAAAAATTAAAAAAATACTGACTCCAAGAGTCTGGTTTGAGGTGCATCAGAGAGGACATGCAGTAAGAGTGCAACATCAGCCTTCTAGAAAATCATGCACCTTATGTTTCAAGTTGGACACTCAGCATCTGAAATACTTTTGCCTACACTAATTGCCATTAAACAGAAAACCTTTGTAGTAATACAGTCACACTACTATGAGAAATACTACGAAAAATATTAATTAACATTCCTAATTTTGGAAATTCTTGATATCTCTTCAATAAAGTAGATCACCGATAAAGTTTGAAAAAGGATTACTAATAAGGCAATGCTTTATTAACCTCAGAAGCAGTTTAGGCTGACAACTTAACATGGTAATATGCATTAGAAACTGAACACTTCACCACACTTCTCATTCCCTTATCACACAGAAAAGCGATATTTTCAAGGCAATCAACAACTCATCTACAACCACCCTGTTTTTCTCCAGTACCGTCTGCCAAGCCTACCCATACATTCCTATACTTGACACAAAACTGAAAGCACATGTATGGGAAAATCGGCAGATATTCAAGCCTTTATTTCTGGCAACTGATACAATTAGTTTTATGCCAACAGTAAGCAGTGGAATTCTTTCCTGGAGGGCCTTCCCAGTTCTTCCAGGTATGCTTTTCCTTCTCAGGAAGATTATCCTAAAACAAACACTTTTTTTCCCCAGATTAAAAAGCAATCATCTGCTTGTATCTGACAGGTGAATGCCAACTTCTCATGCATGTGGCTTTTCGCTTTACTCTGGCATTCTGCATTCAACAGGCCACGATCACCCGGCCATTCTGCTGCTGACAGCACCCCTATGGCACAGCTGAGCCTGCCTGTCAGTGCCACCTATTTGGAAGACACACACTTCAAGCTTGTTGTGTTCCTCCCACGCTTCATCTTCGACATAGAATAGCAATATTGCGGAGGAAAGGCCACTCCCAAGCAATGGAAAAACATGTCTTTGTACACGTCACAGTTTTCTATTTCTTTTTTGTTTAACTGATGGTTTAAACAATGACAGAAACAATTGTTAAGGCAACTTACCTCCATTAATGGCAACTTCCCCCAGGCAGTTATTTGGCACTTTAGGAGCACAGCGTTTGTGACAGTTGAACCTACAGTCTGTTAAGAAGAATGGGATAGAGTAAAATTATTTCTCTTTTTGTGTGACACAATTATATCTTTTCCTGCTATCCAGCCTATAAATGTCAAGCCCTACCATCTCACTCATACAAAGTTAACGTGCCCAGAGAGTGCTCCCGAGCCTGGCTGCACGTCACCTGCCAGCGGAAGGGACGGGATGAAGATTGTAGAAGTGCACTTCCCTGAGGGGGAAGGAAGCGTTACCGAGGGTGGTTGGGTGGAGGCACTAGCTGCAGCTGAAGCGTGTGCTCGCCTCTTCTAGAGGAGCGGTTGGGAGACCCGAGTCCTTGGCTGCAAAGCCAGAGTTGCTTTTCCACTGAAAGAAGCTGATCTGGCTGCAGTGTATCCACTGCAGCTCGAATGACTGACTACAAATCAAATGCTGAGGACTGAAAACTGAAGCAGCAGAACCCTAGCCAACAATTGTAATTGAGAAAATATTTGTTCTTTGCGTTGCAAAGCAACTTCTAGTCAGCTTTCAGTGGAGGGGTCCTTCAATACCTTCCTTATTTCCCAGCTAATTTTATTTCACTCTACCTTTAATTTTTTCTTATGTGTAAGTAGCACTTTATTAGATGTCATTTTAACTGTTTTCTTTTGGCTTATGAACACATTTTACTTAAAGTAAGAGCTGTAACTTATTAACACACCTGGAAAAGCAAAGAGTCAGGAAGGAAGAAATATACTAAGGATGTCTATATCCTTGTAATTATTTAACTTCAGATTGATCCAAAAACCAACTGAGGTACAGCAGTGCCAAACTGTAGGCAAATATTTTTTTTTTAAAAAATCAGGTTAATATTTGCTTATGTCCTGGGATTCAAAATGAACTGAAACAGACGATGCCTTCACAGAAGTTTTGCTTTAGTTAAATCACATCACAATCACATCTTAAGTTAAATGAATGCAACTTTGAATTTTTGCAGGGTGTTAGTTCAAAGAAGTAACTCAAAGTATACCAATTAATTCTATGAGAGTTATTGTTTATTTTAATAGAAGGAAGGTGATTTTAAGGATCTGTTAGCCAACGTTATCTAAAACCACAGCATGCACAACGCTTTGTATTTATGGGCACTCTAGCTGGCTAAGGTGAGCCAGTAATCTAGGCTACAATCCAAGGGGCTTGATACACTTCGACACCTGCTAAGGTGCAACACCATGAGACTTGAGAGCACATTAGTCACATTGAAAAAATGTGGGTTTAAATTTTCATATAAGCTCACCTTATTTTATTTCCATTACAACTCCCCCAAAACCCTGAACTGCTGGGACTCAGGCACATGCTTCAATTCAAGCATAAGACTGTAGATTGCACACAATGAAGATAAGAATACAGTCTTTTGTGTTAACTATTCTGCTGTAACCGCCTGTGAGCACATGCTCACCCAGTGCCAAATACAAGATAATTTACACCTGAATGAAAAAAGATGCGAGTGACTGCAGATATACCACAGGGTAAGAATGAACAGCCACACAGCCAGTTCCTGCAGAACAGCAATTACTGTAATTTTGATTCCAGCTTAATCCAATGTAATTGTATATGTGCCTACACCTAGGCAGTTTCAGTGAAGAAATCATGAGTAAGGCTACATAGTAACTACTCAAATGCTAATTTACTGATTTTATTATCCTTAGCTTTTATGTTCCTAAAGGGCGTTTACTTACCTTTGCACTGCAAACCCTGTCTAAAGAGCCCTTTGAGAAGCTTCTTACAGTACTGGCAAACTGTTGGCCGTGTATAAGAGTGGATGACAAAAGTGTGAGGCACTTTAACCTTGGACAATAAGATCTTGTCTAGCTGAATAGGTCGCCCAATGTACGACTGTGAATTTGATCTCTTCTCTCGCCCAGTGAATGATTCTGATGGTGTCTTTTGCTGTAAAATACATAAAAAGAACATTTGAAATAATCATGATTTATTCATTTTTAGAAGAGTATCATATTCATACTCACCTCAAGAACAGTAAGTCATATGTCATAAAAAGTAATGTAAGTGCTTTTACAAATTAATAGAATATGCAACACTCCCCTCTCAGACTGCTTTTGAAAAACTGGATCGGTATCAAACAATATCTTTGCCAACACTACTATCATACATCTCACATTGTGGATGAAATGAGTTTTTATTTAAGAAAAAAATAATTTTTATGAAAATGAAAATATTCACTGAAGATTTCTCAGAAAAGCATTTTGCGTTCTGATAAAAAAAACCAAGCCATTTTTACCTCTCTTATTTTCTGTTTTGTATCAAAGGTAACCTTGAAAGGCTGTATATTTTTGCATAAACATTAAGAAAATTATTACCTTAATCTGTGTGCATGCAGGTTTTGATAGAACACAAATCAGCACTTTCCATTCCCTTTATTTATAATTTTTGCTAGCACTAACCTTACCACATTCAGATTATGCACAATAGATCACAATAGGTATTTAAATACATATATATAAATACGTATATGAAGCGAGACACACAGTCTAAGACATGAAATCCAAAGAATCCCTGAAAGAAACAAGCTACCTTATTTTCTCTACTAAATTAATTTAGATGTAAATATGGTAATTACCCCAGGAAACAACTGACCCAGAAAACTGCCTTCTCCTAAGAACTGCCCTTCAGAAACCATCAAACTACACCCAGAGTTCACATGAAAAGGAGAAAAAAAAAGTGGCAAGATGCAGCTTGATCATTGAAAACTCAGCATCTTCTTGCCATCATCTGCAAATAATCTGATACCTAAAGGCTAGAAAATGAGTCATTCCCAGTGAGTCTACACTGTTCAAAAAGTTGTAGTAGCTGAAACTTCAGATTGGCCTAACTTGAAAAACAGTTTTGCTTCAAACTAATAACGTTATAGGAAATTCTTCATCTAAGAAGGCAATGGATTATTATTCCCTGGTCACCAAAATATAAAAATACATTTCTGTATGCTTCTGTCTGAGAATCCTAGAGTAAAGAAGGTATTTGAAAGTCATTATGATGGCAGAAGAACCTAAAGAGGTCTAGGCTTTGCCTTCATAGTGTATTGGCCATGGAGAAAAAAAAATATTTCTTCCTTCCAAAGTTCAGATAGGTTACTTACTGTGAAGATCAATTACTTTAGTTATACTGTAGAACTGTCTGTCTTTCCAAAGAGGCATATGCAATAGATTTGCTTAACATTAGAGCTAGCCTGCTAACTAACAATGCCAACATCACATGCTTATCCATTGCATAAATGCAGTCCTGTCAAAACAAGGAAAAATATGCAAAATACACTGTGTGAGCCAGGTACATATGGTCACCATAAACAAATCAGATCAAAACAACTGTAAAAAAGCATCTGTCTTTTCTTTATCACAAATAATAGTGGAAAAAGTGTGAGTACATACTTTGATATTATGTGTTTACTTCCTGAGTTTTAGATCTTCACGAAGTCAACATGAACAGGACTTTGGAAGGGAGGGTAGAAGCTCAGCAGGCAGAAAAGAATGAGCCCACATATACAGCACAAATTGCATTGCTCAGCTTGTGCAAACTACCTGCAAAAGAAAGCCCTCAGTACTTGTGGACAGGACAAAACACACAGGAGGAGCCAGAAATAGTTACGCGGTCCTCTCAGTCTTGTATGTAGAATAGGGACAGTTTTGGCCCAGACTGATGCTCCTTCAGTCTTAGTGCAGTGCCTTACAAGTCACATCCTCAACCCTATGCTACGGTCAGATACCTTGCTCTGAATTTGCTCTTCAGTGCTCACAAGAACAGTTATACGTGTGACATATTACATTTTAATCTAAGTATTTTCTTTTTGAATAAAGTAATGCTTTAATGGTTTGCCTTAATTCTAATCACCACCTGCAAGGCATCAGTCACAACACTTTGCTGTTTTTGTCTTGAATACGGACATTTGGTGGACTTTTCACATGTAGTGACAGTATTCTCTTAAAATGTACTTTAATTGAAAAGGAGTAAGACTTTCTTAAGGGGAAAGCGTTCTATTGCTTGCTTTCATTATGTCACTACAACAAACTAATATTTCAGTTTACTGTTCTTACCGCTAGAGCTATTTCTTGACAGTCTTACTCTTGTCTGAAGTATTAGTGATCCAAGTACACCCTAACATTATGATCTCTCTTAGAACCCTATCTAATATCACCTAAACTAAATCTACTTTGTATTGTCATTCTTTGCCTTCGTCTTCCAAATTATTGCCTAATCAAAAATTACTTTGACAGCTGAATACTGCTGAAAGCTTTTTAAAAGTCCAAATTACATACATCTAGTTAACCTCATACTCAAAGCATTTTAGGAAGTTGGTTTTGCCCAGTTTTTTCTCACCAAACCTCTTGCAGGCTTTAGAAACTTCAGTAGTGTTGCTGAAATGTACTGAGACTAATCTTAGGCCCTTACATGACTAACAGAGACAGGCTTCCCTACAGCTTTGGCTCTGACTGCTGAGATGTGCTGCCTAGATGATGTCTGATCAAATGTCAGGTGTGGTACAGTATGAGTGTGGGACAAATTATTTGCTATAATTTTTGCTTTTTCAGTTTGATGGCAAGATTTCAGTTTTAATATGCTAGTATATGCTTCTGGGTGGTTCTGAGAAGACTTCAGGTTGGACAAAAAGCAAATTCTAGATGCTCTACATTGAGTCAATCCTTTCTGAAAGATAACTCTGCAACAGTCACTCATCATACCATCAGCTTTGATCAAATACTGAGTTAGCATTGATAAAGCTTTTGTCCTGTTGTTTATTCAACTTGTTTCTTGAAATTTATATCAGTCAATGCACAGTTATAATTTTTGAAGGATTTACTTCAAGTCTCACTTTAAACGGGTGCCAAGTAATGTTAGAGAATAGGTGACTTTTTCTCTACAGTTCAAGTGGATACTAAACAAAAGATAAAACATGGGGAGACCTACTGTAGGATGTCAGTCTTGAAAACTGGTCCCTACTTTAATTTTTTTAATGCAATTTTAATATTCAAACAAGCTCAGTAACAAATGAACACAACAGTTTCACCACCTTCACTTCAAAACAAGTGAAACTAAATAGGTAGGCCTAAACTCACTCTAACAAATTTTTTGTAGGCAAAAATCTGTCAGCTTTTTCTATTTACAGAGAAAGTATTTCAGCTTTTCTTTGCCTTTCTGCAAGCACTGGTCTACTACGCAATAGGAGCATAGCACACCGTGTAACACACCAGCAATTCTTAATTTACAGTATCTTCAGGTCAAGTAAGAGCTAACGCCGAGTTTCACCTTCACCCATACTAGAAAAGACATCAGCAGTCATGGATCTGGTCTCTGTCCTGCGTACCCAAGCCTGATATGACGGACTCACACTCCTTCCCTCTTCCAGCAGGAGGCAATGCGACCCTTGGCTCCTGCTCAGAGGCAGCAAGGGAAGGGAAGCTGGTGACAGAGAACTTGAGGCAGCAGCAGCCAGAGCATCACTCCACACCCCTCTGATGACTGACTGATTAGGAGGAGGAGTACCTCCTCCCTCTTGTCAATGACGAGCTTCTCCTCACAGTATCTTCCAAAACTTCTGTGAATATCCCTCAAGTTTAACTTCCAGCACTCCCAGCACCAGACAGATCCCACAATTTAAAGCCCTGAAAGAAAAGGAAACCAGGAACTATCCTGTTTTCACTGCAAAAGCAAGAATCTCTTCCACAAAGTACCTTCTTCAGTCGGTGTGCCTGGTTTGTTAGAAAGATAAATCAGTTTTTTCCTGGTAGTCAGCCAGACTACTGACTCAGCAAATCTGGAAACTTCCCAGGAAATGATTGCTTAACTGGATTACACCATGGAAACAGCCTGCGAAGCTCCAAACACTAAACAGTCCTTTAGAACAACCATCCTAGCAAGGTAATCTATACTTTAACAGCTCAGAATATGATTTTCCAAGTGACAACAAACACATGTGCAGATACTTAACTGTTTGGATGTCCAACCAAGCCAGTGACACTGATCACATCCAGAGACTTCAATTCAATTATGCCTTAAACTACAAGAATCTAACTGAATCCAGTGTTTGCTTACTCTTTTATTTTGAAAAAAGTTTTAATTCCCAGAAGGGAGAGGTGCCAAGCTTTTCCCCTACATGGGGCATTCTACATGACTATTACTAGGCTGATGCATTGCCCCTCCTTCTTGTTCAATTTCTTCAAATTTTCGGAATATACTGAAGCTACTCATGGTTTATCTGGTGAGCTTTGTTAAAAGCTATTCAAGGACACAACAATTTGTCTACAGCAGCCAGAAGCACAGAGTCATTGTACAGAACCCTGTCATTGCAGGAAGGAGACAGTCCTCCATCTAACTGCTACCCCAAAGGTAAAAATACCTCAGCAGGAGATCTTCCCTGTCATTTTTACCTTGTCCAAATCCATTGCAAAATACAATTAAGAAACTGAAATAAATACTGATTCCCTGCCAATGGATTCAGCTGTTCTTATTACCTGGATGAGTTTGACTGTCGTCCAGCACCACATCTATCCCTCCTAGGCACCGAAATCAAAGAAACTTTAGGGAGATGCTGAAGGGAATAATGGGAAGCAATAAAACCTGACTGCCTGGATGCAGAGTTGGCCTTTTGGGAAAAAAGACAAGGACCAGCCCTGCAATCCAGCTGCACAGGCCAGCCTAAAACATAAAAGACTGCTGTTTGCCTGACTTCTTTTAAAAGGTTTCAACAGTGCCACTAAAAATGTCCCAGGGATCCTGACAAAACTTTACTGAAGAACTTCATGTTCTAGAAGAGTCAGAAAAGAAATACTTCAATTTTGACATTTGATAATCTTACTTGAAATCATGCTTGCAGAAACACATTCAAGTCAGTAACCTTCACACAGAAGAGAACAGGCTACACATCCTACACTCTCCTACATATATAATTTTTCAAAACTGTTCACAAAGAAGTGCTAGCCTTTTGCAGGTTTAGTATCTAAAAAGTATTGTGACATTATTCTTGTACTTTACACTGAGATATTAAATCAAAACCAACACAGGTATTCCTACAATTTTGAAATGTTTGCCTTAAGAAAAGAAAAAACTATCATGAGCTAGTTTTTTTTATTTAGTTGGACAACCGAGTAAAGTG